>NC_048597.1:203140859-203398359 GCF_003668045.3 Cricetulus griseus | reverse complement strand
CTTGTTCCTCAAGTTGAGGGCTCATCTTGAATTTGTTCTCTTCCTAGGGTTAGAGCTTAAGGACATGGAATGGTCTTGGTTTCATCCTCTGAGCTGCCAACTTCACATTTAGCTTCTGAATGACCGATGTGCCCTTCCTTTAGGGATAAGGAGTCAATATTTGGGGGGCTGCTGGGATCTAAAGGTCCCCAGGTGAGCAGAGCAGCCATTTCTACTCAGAGGGCAGCCTCAAGCACCCATGAAACCCTGTTCAGGATTGTGCCTCAGAGACAAGGCTGTCGGACATCTTAATATTCTGTGACCATTAAGGATTCCCATGTGGAAATCAGTCCTGAGTAATGTTGGCATGAATAATGTAAATAACCTCATATTTATAAATACAGGTTGTGCTGGGTGAATTATCAAGTGTCTAGTCTTAAAGAAGTGA
Source organism: Cricetulus griseus (assembly GCF_003668045.3). Classification (NCBI taxonomy): domain Eukaryota; kingdom Metazoa; phylum Chordata; class Mammalia; order Rodentia; family Cricetidae; genus Cricetulus; species Cricetulus griseus. The sequence continues at coordinate 203,397,932 of NC_048597.1, read as the reverse complement.
AGTATAATCTATCTTCCTTCTAGCTGCCTCTAGAGAGAGAAGGCAGGTTCGATTTCCTCTATGCAATCATAATTACAGCTACTTCTCAAATACCCAGATTTCATAATCACTAGCTATAATGATAAATGTATGAACTTGAAATCACTGAAGGTCTAGTTTATTGGGCAGGTGCAGTAACTCAGTGCAAAAAACAGGACTGTAAGGGTTGTGTTAGAAGGATAAGAGGGTTCTGAGAGTGTGCACTCTGGGGTCTGGTAGGCTCTACCATTTACTACTATTTAGTTACTGTGTAGCCTTGAGAAAGTCTCAAACTTGGCAGCCTTGTACAATAAACATAAGTAACGACAGACAGTGGTTATCTCATGTGGTTATCATTGCAATGAAATAAGAGAACACATATGAAAAGCTTATGTCAGCACCTGGTATGAGAGGACAAATTCAAAATGCTAGTTCTTCTTTCTATAAATATTTTTAGTACTGCACAGTTGGCTTAAATTCTCCATTGACAGGGAAATTAAGAAGAATACCAGTCTCATTGCTCTTATAAAAGCATCTTGGGCTAGCAAGATGACTAAGTGAATAAAGGTGCTCACCATCAAGCCATCAAGTCATCAAACCATCAAGTCTATCAACCTCCGTTCCATCCCTGAAAGTCACATGGTAGAAGAAAAGAATGGATATCCATATATTATTCTCTGAGGTCCACATGAGTGTCATGGTACATGGGAATCTACACACACACACACACACACACACACACACACACACACACACACACACACGCATGCACGCACACAGAGTTTAAATGAAGTTATGCTACCTGGGGTGATAATGCTCTCCTCCAAGATCATAGACTACCTAACAAAAATAATCACAAGCCTAGGCATGAGAAACTTCCTTTTGAGTCAAGGAAGTCCAAGAGATACCCCATAAATAATACATGCATTACACTATTTTTTGTTGCCTCCCAGAATATGAACATAAGTCTCTATTGCTAAGGACTCCACATACTTCAGACACAGGACAGGACTTGAATCATTTTACTGGATCTTATGTGAAAACCTTCTCCCTAAGAAATAGCTCTCATAGTACCAAAAAATGATATGCAAGATGCCAAGGGAGAAAAGTAATCAGTAGCCCACCTATCTGTAATGTCTTGATCCACAACAGTGACTGGGATGGCAAGATGTCCCAATGGTGCAATAGTGGCACTTTTATCTTGGGACAACCAACAACTTTCTTATTATACTTAATGCATGCTCAATAGTATGGAATTAATGCCTACTACTGTAAACCTAGCTGACTAGGCATGGCTGGGGATGTCATTGTCCTTAAAGAAGAATCTACTCTTTCTTACACCACCTTCCTAAACTAGTGCAACTTCTAACTGCATTCTAAATACTTAATCTTACACCCGCAGATGAGTGTGGTTCTCATTTCTTATCAAAGGAGCAGGTGGAGGCCATTACAGAAATCTACAACTTGTCCAAACACAGAGATCAACTGTGGGGTGTACAGGCCCAACACAACGCATACACTTGAGGCTCAGGGAAGTTGGTAGAATATGGGGTGGAAAGATTGCAAGAACCAGAGGACTAGGACATCCACTGTGTCTTATGATGAGAAGCCGCAGCCATAGAATCTCAAAAGTATGGTCACTTAAATAAGCCCTATACAATGACAACACCAGTTAGCATGCTAACACAAATGGGGGAAATCTCACAGGCCACTCTAGGGGAAGAGATTCAGTCTTCTCCATGGACAAGTCTCTGAGAGTTATCTAATCTCTGGTGGTCATTACTAAACACATAGACATACAAACAACACTAAATGGATTCAGCAGTCTGTATCTATCTATTCATATGTACATATGTGAAACAATAAAGAAGAAGAGGTCATGAACTTGAGAAGGAGATGCAGAGACACAGGGGGAGTTGGAGTAGGGAGAGACTTATAAAAGATTAAATAAAGTACTTGTGTATAACATCTCAAAAAATAAATCAGCCTGCACGATTTTGTGACTCCTAGTATTCACAGTTTAAACAAAGAACATTTTCTGAAGGTTTTCCCAGAACTACACTTTTCCTCAAGTTGCTATTTAAATTTCTGGTTATGCATGTAGCATTCATTAAATGAAGCCAAATACAGTGAAACACACCTGGATCTCAGCTCTTGGGAGGCTGGAGGATTGTGACAAGGGTGAGGCCAGAGTTTTTACAAAGTAGATTGCAGGCCTAGACTACACAGTGACCCTTCCCCCCACAAAATTAATTCTTAGTTGCAATAAGTGAAAAATCACCATATCTCTTAAATTGAAATGTTCTGGAAAAAGCCATTTCATGCAGATCATGTATGGTTCCTTTTACTTTCTATGGACTATTTCAGATTTAAGGAAGAATAGAGATTTTTTTTCAAGAAATAAAAGAATAAAATACAAATATATGTAAATATACTTAAAATTAGATATACAGAGGAAATAGGATATGAATGAAAACTAATTATACGATAATTAAGTACTACCTAGTCATCTTGGAACTTTATCTATTATACAATTCAGATCCTAATGATACAAAACTGCTAAAGCTGCTGTTTGCTATGAACCAACAAATAACTTTCATGAGGCCATATGTCTGAGAGCCCTCTGTGAGTCTGGAGGGTGGAGGAAAGTCAATAGCACACTCTACTGGGTCAGGAGCTAAGCTTTCAAGTTCCGTCTTGACCATGGCCCTGTTTCTTACTGATGATAACACTGACCTAATTACTTAGCTTTTCAAGTTCCTCTTCAGACGAGCAGGTTTAATGATGTAGATCACTGAGGCTCTTACCAGTCTGAAAATTTACATATTGAGCTTCTGCACACACATACATGGGTCATGAAGGCCTCCCAGAACACTTTGGGAGGGACCAGGCACACTGTATCTATAAGGTCACAGGCAGTTTAATGACCACTCAAGAGTCTAGATGTGATGAGTTTTCACTCACAGAAGCTTTCACTCTCAGAAACTAACATCTCTAGCTGCTTCAGCACCTCAACCATGCTACACATTTTCATAGACTATATAGCTCTGTGGTTCTAACTTTGATTAAACAAGTGTTAAGTACAGACTCTCTGCTTTCAGGTTTGCAGAGAGCCCTGACAACTCCTCGGCTTTGGCTGGCACACACTCCTAAAAGAAGGGCTGGAGGCATTACTGGTGGGTATGCTCAGCATCACATTGTTGGTTAGAGTGATGACAGATGTTGCAGGTACTAAAAACTTCACAAGTAGAGTTGGTGTGTCTCACAGTTTAAGACGGATGAGCCATCACAGTCACAGCAGCTGAACATCTTTCTGCATTGGGGCTTTCATGTCATAGTAGACTGGACAAGTTTCACCATGTTGGGCCTTATTTTGCTTTTTGGAGAGCTGTGTGACAGAGCTGCTGCAGTTAGACTTTGGACCAAAAGCATAACCAATAAATATATTGAGGGTAGAAAAAGGATCACATTCTACAGTGCATCAACCACAAAGCCACTACAGCCGTATAGGATTCTGCTGATATTTGAAGTTATCTGTTTCAAACTTCTTACTTATAAATTTTTCTTCTGAATAAAACCCTTGGCATACAGCTACTGTTATATTATCTGTCAAATATAGGTAAGGCCCTACAAAGATGTTGAGGAAAAAAAGCATTGAGATCATATACATGACTCAACCTAAGTAAGAATGTGATTGGCTTCCAATAACTCAGGCCAAGTGGTCCACACACCTAACTCAGAAGGAGAAACTCACAGAGAAAATGCAGCTACCCAGTAGCAGTTTGTTTTGCTCTGAAGCCTTATGTTATTCAGAACATATAGAAATGTTAGACCAGGGCTGGAAGAAGTCTATGAAGACAAGATGTCCCGGGTCTGTGATGTCCTGGCACTCAGTGGCAAGAGGCTTGCCTAATATGTTACATCCCCAGCATGGAAATGCTGTAGAATAGTTAAAACACAAATTGAGTGCAACTAACTCAAATGTGATGCATAGAAAACACACACACACACACACACACACACACACACACACACACTTGGCCAAAGAAGTAACAGTTCAGGAGTCTGGGATCCTGTCCCAGATTGCTGCCCTCCAGTCACTCAGAGATCAGACTCTGAAGGTCACTTACCCTATGACCACACAGGAGATGGCTGTTCCCAAGAAGGCGTATGTTAAAATGGATCCCAGGTTTTGAAAGAAGTGTCTCTGGGGAGAAACAGAAAATATTTCATAGAGTACATCTGCAGTTCTTACTGAAACAGGAAATATAAGCCTGGCCACTCACAGCCTCCCCTTCACTCATTATTTAAGCAAATCTTCTTGAAGCCTCATCCTGGATTTATTTCACCTGGGTGTGAAGCTGAGTAAGTGATTTCTCTACAAAGAATAAGTAGAAAAGAAAAGCAATGAAAAAAGTCTGGATGATGACAGGGGAAAGATGATCTACGGAACCCTCTAAACCCCCGAAGATGGAACAGGCTGGGCCGTGAGTGGATGGGGCTCTGGGACAATTACTTAATCAGACACAGTTGTCAAGAAGGGTTTTGTAGACGTAACACCTTTGCCTTTCAAAATACTATTCCCAGTGATTTAACTGAAGAATACTCATGAAATATTCATAGGATAGTCTGAGTTCTCTCCGTCACAAATCTTCAGAATGTGATGCAGTCATACATTAAAATCCTATGTAAATAGATACTCTATGACTCAAATATGAAATGATGCCTACTACTGAGGTAGGGTATGAGGAAGGATGACCCCAAAAAATCTAACCTGAATCCTTTCAAATTCTTGCTTAATAACACTGCCTTTCAGACTGTTAGTGAGAACTGAACAACCAGCACTGACAGCCAGAGGGAGCCTGGAGTCCACAAAACAAAACAACAAAACCCAAAACTCAAAACCCAAACAACAACAACAAAAGGTCTGTTATGAAGAAGCTGCCTAGCTGCTGGATATGGCAGGCCAAAGGGAGACAGAGGTGAGCCCTGGAAGTCTCCAAGGTGGTGGCTAGACAGCAGAAGAGCATCATGTTCCCTCTGCTCTGGTCTGTGGCACCTAAGAGAATGCCTAACCTGTGACATGGAGCCTGTGCCCAACACAGGCTCAGTGACTGAAAACCCGTGGCTCTCTCTGTGGACAACCACAGTCTTTCTGACTTTACTCCCTGGTGATAAACTCAGTGTGAACCAGTATGTGAGCGCTTGGGGCACAGTCATCTAGAAAAATACTGTTCAATGGGCAAGTCACACGGGCCACATATGTCATTTACAGGTCTCCTAGAGGACCATATTAAATTAGCTTTTAAAAGGTGAAATGGAGTTTGTTAATGTTTTGTTTAACACAGTATATTCCTAATGCTACAGTTTCTTTATGAAGTCATTATAAAACAATATTGAGATGATTCACATTCTTTTTGAAAGTGCTAAGACTTTAGTATCTAATGTACATGTTGCATTGGCAGTGTATCTATAGACAAGCCACGGTGCTCATTGACTAGGTGTGGCTAAAGCCCTTGGTACAGGTTTGATAGATTTAAAAGAATTCCAAGAATGTCAGGGTTGAATATTTATTGCATGATCTACACAGTGCTGCTGTTACTGAATTGGAAATCTCGTAAAATATAACTACTTTTCATAAATGTTGGCAAAATTCTCTACTTAATAATAAAAGAGGGGTTCACTCTTTAGGTTTACCTTCTTCAGACTGTATCCTGCATGGAATATAATGGGAGGCAGTAAAACGTTGAAGAAGATTTCTGGATCAAATGTCATCTGCCAAAGAAAGACAAACATAAAGTTAGACATGTGTTTACAAAACAGGTATAGCATGTTTTCCAAGGTTATATGAAGGTTATATTGATGTGCTATAAAAAATAAGAAAAATCAAGGTAAGAAAATATAAAATTAGAAATTTATAAATACACTATCATGTATTTATATTTAAATCTAAAATGTGTATTTTTTCATCCTGTTGCTAACAATAACAGCAAATAAGTATCAATGAAATTTCTCTAGGAAGGAAAACTTTCTTTTAAGTTGATTAGTCATTCCTAATTTTATTTTATTATTCTAGTTTTCACTACATGGTCTAGAATAACCTTGAACTCACAATTCTCCTGCCTCAGCCTCTCTAGTACTGGAATTATAGGGTAGGCATTACCATGTACTATTCTTCATAGCTCAAGTGTGTTTTTAATTATGTTTCACTTTTTATTGGTCAAAAAGCTGTAATGCTCAAGTTTTAGCTGTTGACAAAAGATTTAAAGTGTTTCCAAAATAAAATAAATTAGATACTTGGTCTTCATTTCCTCTACTTTATCCTCCTCCAAAGTTTAAAATATATTTCCAAACTGATGAAAACACATGTGAAAATGAAAACGCATTTTCTAGCATTTATACATTGCTTTTTCTAGCATTTATACATTGCTTTTTACTTGTGTTAAAATTAACTTAGCCAAAATGTATGAGAATTCTTGAGTCCAATATCTGCTGTGCACTTGACAATTTGCAAAGAGTTCATTTGCTTTCTAAAACCATCCTACACTAATCCTCATCTCTCTCTCTCTCTCTCTCTCTCTCTCTCTCTCTCTCTCTCTCTCACACACACACACACACACACACACACACACACCACACCACACACATTTCATCCCTAAGACCTACTCATCCAATTTGGATGCTCATCCAAATCCCTCAGATGCATATATTTCACACCATAATCTGCAATCTCCCTCTTGTTGCCTTTCCCCTCACCCCTCTCTGAGGCAGATCCCAGAAATGGATCCCAGAAGTGGCTTTACTGTAGATCTGTCCAACCTCTCCACCCAGGCTGCCTCTTCTCTATGTGTTCATAGCCCTTGGCACCTACCTCCTGATATCATGGTTTCTGACATATTCTGAGTGATGCCCTGTTTTTTTTTTTCCATTAAATCAAGCATCACAGTGATGCCTAATAAATTCTAGCTCAACTCAGTCCCTCCCTGTGCCTAGACCATGGCTCAATACATATTTACTCAATTGAAAAGAAAAGTGTATTACCTCTGAGAGTCAAACCTGTTAAAGGGGAATGAGACACACTTGACCTCATCACAAGTGAGAGACAACAGAGAACATTCAATGGAGACTCTCTAGGACTCGAAGGCTTTCACTTTGGGACAGCAAGAGATCTTCTCTTCTCCCCTCTCCATGCTCAGTTTCAACTCTGCTCATCTAATTAATATTTAGGTGGGGAAGGTGGAGTGAGTAGGAACTGCTAAGGTTGGCCTTGCCTCACAAGCCCAGCAAGGCACACATTAAGTACGGAAATACTCCTGTACCAGTTAGCATCTATGCAGGTCATCTATGCCCCTGGCTTCCACCAGAGCCCCAAGGTACATTGTCCTAGTAAGGGTTATCACTATTGTGATGAAATGTCATGACTAAAGCAACTTGGGGTACCAGGGATTTTATTTGACTTACACTGTTCATTATTGAAGGAAGTCAGGACAACACTTGCAGAGATCTAAGGCAGGGAGCAGAATGCCAAGACTGGAGTGGTTAGGCTAAGCAAGCCAAGTGGGAGTGTGGCTAAGGAGACCAAAGAAATGCAAGGTGAGACCTGTGGGGATCTGGATAGAAACAGCCCCAGGAGAAAGTTGGAACACAGATGCGATAGAGATCACCTAATGCTTTAGGACAGTGGCTCTCCACCTTCCCAGTGCTGTGACCCTTCAAAACAGTGCCTGGTGTTGAGGTTACCCAACCAAAAATTATTTCATTGCTGCTTTATAACTGTAATTTTGTTACTGATATGAGTCATAATGTAAATATTTGATATGTAACTCCTTTGAAAATGTTGTTCAATCTTTAAAGGGGTTGTGACCCTCAGTTTGAGAATAGTTGCTTTAATAGCTGCAGTTGGTGACAGCTGCAGAATCCAAGGCTGGTGCTGGGGAAAAGAGACTGTCTTCTGGATGTGCTGGGAAGCAGGATAAAAAGTTTACAAACAGTTGGTAAGGAAGACAGAGAGAGAGAGAGAGAGAAAGAGAGAGAGAGAGAGAGAGAGAGAGAGAGAGAGAGAGAGAGAGAGAGAGAGAGATACCTCACACTATGTGGAAACAGTTAAACTCATCATCTTGTTTTGTGTATTGACTCACTCAAAACAGTTGCTCTGAAGGCACCAATTTCCATAGAGTAAAGTTGGCGATGTTCACACAATGCATAAAACAAGATACCCATTATTTTTTTTAAAAAACTCAGCCAGTTCTAACAGGGTTTGTGCTTTATACTTCATTCTCGGTTCTTATGACATCTTCCCTTTGCTTTAGAAATTCTGTAAAACGACTCTACAACAGTAATGTTATAATTTCATTATTTTAGTTTTCAAACTTCTGGCTTTCATATATGAAAACCAAGGCAGTAAGTCACCCACTTCAACCCAAAGCCCCTTATGATCTAGAATCCTCATTATCTCTGTTACCTAGGATAGTTTTAAGAGTGTGGAACCTAAGAGCCATGCTGGCTAGTTCCAAATCTCATCTCCTTGTCCTGGGTGGCTGTAAACCCTCCTGGTGCTTTGATTTCTTTATTGTACAACAAACACAATAATATGTTGTATACAAATAAGGTAGTTAGAAGTGATGTCACCTGTAAAGCCCTACAAATTTACTTGGAAAACAACAGTTTGTAAGTGTTCATTAATAATAAAATAAAATAAAATCTGTGGTTAAGAGTTTTCAAGTAATGGGCCTGTAAGAAGGCTTGGTGGGTTTCTTAGGGTTATCATGACCAAAAGCAATTTGGGGAGGAAAAGTTTTATTTGGTTTATGCTTCCACATCATTGTTCATCATCAAAGGAAGTCAGAATAGGAACTCAAACAGAGCAGGAACCTTGAGACAGGAGCTGATGCAGAAGCCATGAAGGGCTGCTGTTTACTGGCTTGCTCCTCATGGTTTGCTCAGCCTGCTTTCTTGTAGATCCCAGGGCCGCTAGCCAAGGAATAGCACTATACACAATGGGCTGGATCCTCCCCCATCAATCATTAATTAAGAAAGTACTCTAACAACCTAATTCTTTGGAGGCATTTTCTTAATTGAGCTTCTGTTCTCTCAGATACCTATAGCTTGTGTTGAGTTGACATAAAACTATCTGGCATAGTGAGTAAAGGTGTCTTTGGCAAAGCCTGATTACCTGAGTTCAATATTTGGGATGCTCATGATACAAGTAGAAAACAGACTCCCGCAGTTGGCCCTTGATTTTTCTCTTGTGTGCCCTGACATATGTTCACACACATACACACTAAATAAACAAATGTAATAACAAATATAATTACAAATACAAAAACATAAGATAATTTATAAACGTATTTTATATAAAACACACATATAAGTATGTTTATAACTATTTAAAATATAAAAACAAATAACAAATAAAACTACATTTCTCCCTTCCCTTTCAGGCCTCCCATATACTCTTCCCTGCTTTCTTTCAAGTTCATGGCCTTTTTTTTTCATTAATTGTTATTGTATGAACATATGCACTTACATATATATTCTAAATAAAATCAGTCTGTTTATTGTTACTTGTTATGTATGTTTTCAGGACTGACCATTTGTTACCAGACAAGCAGGTATACTCTCTCCTGGGGAAGATTACTTCTACACTAAAACAACAACAACAGAACTCCTCTGTTTTCAGGATTTTCTGACCGTTCCACATCCGTGTGAAGGGTGGGTAGAGATTGTAAGGCTGACTCTTCTGAGACAGTCAGCTACAGCCATCCATTGCTCCTCATCTGCGGGGCAGCTGTGAGTGGCTCCAAACAGAGGGGCATCGCTGAAGCTGGAGGGATGAGCATACAGCTGCGAACATCTGGAAGGTGGAAGCTTGGTGGCACGACCTCCTCACAGGAAAACCCGCGTCTCTGGAGCTTTCCTGCAGAAACCCGGCTAGCTGCGGAAGCAGGACTTCTCAATAATCAGAATAGCCCACTCCCCGCACACGGGATTACCAACGCACCACTGGATTACAGTTTCTGGAGCAGCCAGATGAAGCTGGCAGGCTGAGAGTGGCACGCAGCACAGGGGGATTTATTTGTGTATACAAACAGATTTGTGTTCCTTTCAGCCTAGCTCTAGGCTTAGTCGCTGCTAAATCAGAGTTCTGGGAGTGACTCCAATTCAGGCGATTTCTCAGAAACGGCTGGGTTTGCCACTGTCCCAGCCTCCATTGGAAATCCCACGTGTCATTTCCCCTCAGACTTGTGCTCCGATCCTGGCCTTGGTAGGGAGGCAGTTGTAAGGCCTGAACTATTCATCTTTTAAATTAAAATTCCGGAGGCAGGGGTGGGGAGGGAGTCCCCTTAATAGAGAGTGAAGAAGAGCAGAGAGCCGAAATGCCCCAGACAAAGGATTTGCGTACATCTCTCAAGTCACAAATTACAGATCAGACCCTGCCCATCACAACTTTATGTGACCCAGAAACATGTCTTGCTGAGCTCTTGACCTGAAGCATTGAATTTGTACCTCTAACACTGGTGGCTAGTGGCAATCAGATAGCACATTAGCATTCACACAGTTATCCCATATTCACACCTCGTAAGTTTGCAGACATCATGTTTCATTCTTCAAGATGCTGATGATTTAAAACAACAGACCAGAGACTCTGAGGGGCATGCATTATCTATGTTTTAAGAAAACAGATTTTTAAGCATCAGAATTAAATCTTAAAGGTATTAAGAGGACAGTAAATTTCAGCAAGTTCACAATAGTGGAGTATATTTGAAATGCCATTTTTCATATGTACCAGTATTTGACTAGAAACGGCCCACACAGATGATCCCAGAGATGACCAACTAGAAAATTTCCAAGAGTGGAAAGACAATTCCAAGCTTAATCCTCGAAGCTTCAGAAGGTTATAAATATGAAACTATATTTGGGCTTGAGCATGCAATGACTCAATATGACTTGTCTGGGAAGAAATACCAGTGTTCTACTGACCTACTAAGTAAATAAGCACTAAAGTAACCAAACTGGCGAAGGACCATGATTGATGTGGACTAGTCCTTTCAAAGACTTGTTTTAAAAACAGTATTTCATCATATCTGACAACATTCCTGAGTGGTAGCTGGCAAATGCAATTATCCCTATTTTCCAAAGACAGAAGAAGAAATTAATGGCATGCCCAGTGCCAGTCAACATGACAGGGATATCACTGGGAATTGAATGTATATGTATGAGTCAACTAAATGCATACTTCCCAAGGGAACTAACTTCATATAAATAAGAAAGATCTGGGACTAAGAAACAGGCTTTTGTTATTTGGAGAATAGTTGGTTCCTTTGGACAAGTAAAAACAGCTAGCAAAATGGCATGTTCAGTCGTCTCCAATGTTTTAGCCATTGGAAATTTAGCAAGCCTCTTGTTATTAGGAATATGAAGGTACATTGTGTGACAGATTGATTCCAGGAAGACTATACACAAACTGTATACATGCCACACAAGACTGTGAGGTAAAATGTAATTTGGAGTTCTCTAGCACAGAGACAACGCTCTGAGATGTCTGACCTGTGGTGAGTCTTTGTATCCAAACGGTGGATGAGCTGGGATTTGAACTACGGATGAGAGTCTATCCATGGACCATCTACATGCAGAACCATGCTCAGTCACCAGCCAGGGGAAGCAAGTAGCTTCTGGGAGTTCAGTTATAGCTGGTAGCAAGTAACTTAAAATATTTTTAAAGACTAAAATAAGTGAAAATATATTTTAAAGTAGAAGCATGATCTGCAAGCATTTTTAATGTAAGCAGGAGACTTTAAAGGAAACTCAGATGACCTGGGACACATAGTCACAGGACACATCTGGTAGTGGCTCTTGGATATGCTTGTTCTTTCTTCCATCCCAGCTTAACTTTGGTTTGAACTACAGAAATGAGAGAAAGGGGGGACTCAAAATACTTAACGAGACTATGCCATGACACTAATCAGGTTACCATAGTTGCCCTACTCAACTTCTCTGAATCCCATTGCCTCATTAGCACTTTGAGTAGGACAGTGTCTACAAACTGGTGGCTTCAGAGGGTTGATGAATTTGGAGAATTCTGACTATTAGGGATCTGAATCTAAGTGCTAATGGGCTAGGGGTTGGAGACAGGAGGCCATAGAACAGAAGCAAACAAGGTAGAGGGGTGGGGAGGGGAGGCTCAGTGGGTCCATACCAGCCTAGACTAAGTCTCTCTCAAATCCTGGTAATGAATTTGAACTCTATTCATTCAAAGATGAAGAAAAGTCAGGACATTTTTATAAACAGAATCAAACACTAAATGGCTATTGGGAATACGAACTTGCATAATTTGACAATGGCTATGAAAATACTGTCTATACTACTTGATTTGGCAGCATCTAACCTGAGGATTTTTTTTCTCTCATGCAAATAGACTTGCATGAAAGGCAACCCCACAGAGCATAGAAGATGGCAGGATGAACCATGGCCTGATTTAGTCCACTGTGATATAATCTGCAGCTGAGATTTGATGGGACTATAAATGCTTAGAAAAGCTAAGGAAGTAGCCTATAAGTGGATAAAGTTGCTTTCTGCCATCTGTCAACTAGAAAGGACAAGGGGCAGAGCTGTATGTCTTGTCTTGTCCAGTACATGGAGCTGACACTGCCCAGGACTCACACATGCGATTTCCTTTTTGTCCTGGCTAGGTATGTAGACTGTTTCCTCTGTTTCCTTGCTGTCCAGTGGGGTCTATGTCTGAATTCTAACCAACTGAGTCAGAGAGAAGTAATAAATACTCCTTTCAAGTGGGTCCCCCATCTTTGCTGTTCTCTCTACCCACTCTGTCCCTGAATCTCTCCTTACTAACCTCACACTCCATCTCTCCACCCTTCCCACTTCCCATCTACTTCTCTATTGGCTGCACAATGAGGTCAACAGGAATGACACTGAATGGTGCACCAACATCCCCACATACACTTTTGAATCTTTTCAATGCTGAGTCATGTGACTGGCTCACCTATTCGAAGAATAAAGTGTGTTTTTTGTTGTTGTTGTTGTTTTATTTCTTTTGAAAGATAAGTCCTTTGAGATTAGTTTGCAGACATCAAAGCTGAGCTGGGTAGAAGGAAGACACTGTCAGGCTGCAGTTACCAAAGCCAGCACAAGGTGCTAAAGGAGGTGGCTGTGACAGAATGAGAAGAAACAAACCCAGGACACAGCTATTCACTCAACAAGGATTTGCTTAAAATAAACCAGACATATGGCAGGGAGGATTAGCAGGGCTTAGGGTTGAAATAGAGAGGTAAAAACGAAAGAGGAGACCTAAGTTTTTACACCTGTATGAGTGACAGAGAATGTGCCCGGGGAGCCACTGACTCGTTGCAGGTAAGAGGGTCAGGACCCCCGAGGCCTTGTGAGCTTCAGCACACTGACTCTGACTGTCCGAAACACTTGGAGAAGTGTACTTGATGGAAAGGTCAATGCCAAGGAGAAACACTCCATAATCACTGGAGTGAAGCAGGGTCTCTGGGGAGTGAGTGTCATGGAAAAGAGAAGAGGGTAGAGGCTGGGAAGAGAGAGACAGAGAGAGTCAGAAATAGAGAAAGACAGACAGACAGAGACGGAGACACAAACAGAGACAGAGACAGAGAAAGAGACAGACAGACAGAGATAGAGACACACACACAAAGAAAGACAGAGACAGACAGACACAGATGGCCGACAGAGAGACTAAGAGCTCAGCTGCAGAAGAGCCGAATAAAGAGCTCCAGAAAGTTGCTGCTGTTGGATGCAGGTGCCAGCCAGCATCAGTGACAGATGCTCAGCGAGGCTGGGGCTTTGTGTACTTAACCTCGTTCTCAGAATAATTTCTTAGCACCACATCTGGGACACATTTTCCCCAGCTATTCACTGCGTATGTGAAATTCAATCACTTCAGACAGGGGCAAGAATGCAGACTTTCAAACTAAACTGTGTTTTGCTCAGGGTGGGTCTCTGAGATGGGTTGGGAAGGGACCGATTCCCCCCACCATACCCAGATACTGAAACTTCGATCTGAGGATCAGGATCAAATGGTCTGGAACTATATGCTGATCCTTTCAGGTTGACTTCAAGGCAGATGTGGGTACACGGGTTATGGAAGAAGTGTGTACTGAGAAAGAGGGTGCAGTGGGCTCCGGGACCCTCTCTCAGGGAGTGGTTGTCTTTAGGGACCTGGAAAATAGCGACTAGATATAAAGGAAGGAGAAGGTGTGTGTGTGTGTGTGTGTGTGTGTGTGTGTGTGTGTTGTGGGGGGAATAAAGGGACAAAGATGATGAGCAGGAAAGAAAGAGGAAAATGGGAGCTGGATAGAGGAGTAAAGCAAAATTAAGATGTTGAATGAGCTTGGGGAGTGAAATAAGTGATAAAAGCAATAGCACAAATGAACGATGAGCGACCGCCTCTAAATCAGTGAAATCTTACTTGGGCATTAAGACTATGACTGGCCACATTAAATGATGACTATTCATGTGGAAAATACTCTTCCATGTCTCCAGATTTTTATGCAGAATCTTTAAATCTTAAATGTACCAAGCACTTGTCAGAGAGTTAGGATGTGCTTTACATAGGCTAGTGTTGACGGACACAGGGCTTGAGGGTCTGTACAGGAGCTACGTTACATAGGAAGCAATGGGAGTAGGGTGCTTGTCCTGTGACTGCCCAGCATCTACTGGGGCTCAGCCTAACTTCCTGCTAGGGCCCAGCCTCCCTTCCAACCTGGACCCAGCTTCCCTTCCTGTCTAAGCAGTTTGACTTTGCCTGTTCTGTACTCTCTGAGACTGTGTTGCCTTTATTAAACAAAATGTCCCTCTGATTAAAAAAAGCATTAGAATCCCTGACCTAAAATTAAACTCTGGAGCAACCAAGGCATACAAGTCAAGTCCTAGCCACTTGGGGGCAGCACTGGGCTTGAAACTTGTAAACTAGAAACCATTATCCTTTATTTATGCTCTTAATTTTACTTTGAGATTCTTTATGGGGGTGGTGATCGTTTAGATAGGGCTATATAGCCCTGGCTAGTTTGATACTCACTATGTAAGCCAGGTTGGTCTCAAATTTGCAGCAAGACTCCTATGTCAACCTTCCAAGTGCTAAGATGGTAGGCATGTAAATAGCCCTAAATTTTGGGAAATTTAAATGAGGTGTTGCCTGGTTGAAGCCCATCTTCATCTCACCCAGGAAGCAAGGCACACCCAGAAGTCAGTGTCCTTTCCTTCCTCAGCTATATTCTTTCATTCATAAGATGAGTCCATAAACAATAATTGGTACTGTGCATTTCTATGTTGTAGGGCTTTATGGAATATCCTTTTTTGTCCTGACTTTGACATGACTTCGGTTTTTAAATTTGTCTATACAAATAAACACATGGATCTTGTCTATTTGCTTAAACTGCCTTAGGACATTGTATGGAGGTCTGGATCCAGATTTTCTTCTCTGATGGACAGTTAGATTGATTTCCATCTTCCACCAACACAAAATACTGGTGTAGATATTCTTGTACTTATGTCTTTGTATACACTCAAAAGCCTTTCTAGAGGTGGACTGTTGTTAAACTATACGCTACATGGACTGTCTCTTTATAGACGTTACTACTGCTTACAGCCATTTAGACTCCCACGGGGGATTCTTAGACTATTTTCTTACATTCTAGCCAAC
Organism: Cricetulus griseus; assembly: GCF_003668045.3. Classification (NCBI taxonomy): domain Eukaryota; kingdom Metazoa; phylum Chordata; class Mammalia; order Rodentia; family Cricetidae; genus Cricetulus; species Cricetulus griseus. Next base: position 203,382,235 of record NC_048597.1, on the reverse strand, counting down.
ACTATAATTGATAATTTCCTAATTTGTTGGCAATTTGATTAATAGTAAACATCACATTCTTTATTTTGTTTCCCATTACTAATGAAATAAGTATATTTTTTTTGCTTGTTGAACTTTTACAATATTTCTTCAGGGTAATTCTTGATCATATGTTTTATCCAGTTTGGGTTTCCTTGTTGATTAGTATATTTGCAGAATCTGGTTATAATTCTGTTTGGTTACTTGCTTATATTTCAAATAAATTCTTCTAGTCTTATTATCTCCATCAACAATTTGTTTTGTGACATTGTTGACAGTCTCTTACATGATTTTAATGTTGTGAAATGTGTGCATTTTTATATTATTTGAGTTTTTATTGAGTTATTTTTATATTATAGAGATAGTATTATTTTTCCATATTCTCAGACTGTAACTATATTTTCTCTCCAATTTCACCATTTTTGCATTGTATTCCACAACTAGGTCATTACTTCTCATGAAATGTGTATGTTACAAACATGATATGGGGATTCAGTAATTGTCTTTCTGTCATATGGAGAGCCAATCGTTGCAGGGAAAGGTCATAGTTTTGAGCAGTTCATCCTTTCCCCACTGATTTCTGTTGGATTTGTGGTCACTGTCTAGTGCTTTTCCAAAGATGCAGGAAGCACTTATTTCAATAAATATTTCATGCCTGCCATCAGATAGATGGCCCACTTAGTGCTCCAGAATATAGGGGAGGCTTTGGATAGATAGCATTCACTAAAATATCACTCATGCCAGCCACAATTTCAACAGAACACAAATATCAAACACATGTCCCTCTACTGTACCCGAGTTTCTAAACATCTGAGAAAAGGTTTAAGTTGAAGCAAGTATAGGAAGGTGAAAAGTTTCAGATCCTGTCTAAGCTTCCTAGAAATAAATACACATGATAAGATAGACTAGATATCCCGAAACTTTCATGGTGCTTGTGTAATATTGTAGAATTATTTCGATTCCTTCTCTTCAAAAATCCATGTTTCTATCTAAAATAGACATTCTGTAATATTATTTGGAAGTTATAGTAAAAGTGTAATAAAATTCATGACACAAAAATAACTCTACACATTACAAACAAGTTGAAACAACAAAGAAAGAAGAGAGTAACTGTGTATCTACCATTTGTCAATTCATCATAAGAATCAACACATATAACAAATTATATTTCCATGATGTAGTTTTGGTTTTCACACTTCCTTTACCCACAGCAGCTCAGTTTTTCTTCCCAACAGCCTTTCCAGGTAAATACCTGAAGGCCTTGTTTTTACAGATGTGGAACAAAAGCCCTAGTATGTGATTTGCCTAAAGTCACGTACCTGGTAAACAACATGGCCTGGACTCAAACTTTAGATTCCAACTGCTTTACTGACAGCAAAAGTGATGTTAGTGGAAGAATGAACAGTCAAATACAGCGAGCACCTCCTAAACTCCAGCCCTTATTTTAAGTTCTCCACATGTATTTTTTTATTTATAATTCATATGGCCTTGCACTGTATGCAGAAATATGTTATTTTTTTACAAATGGGGAAATTGAACTTAAGGAGTTAACCTAAAATTCCTTAAATCACATAGCTGTAAAGTAGCATTTGAACTAAGTCATACAGCTCAGGGGCTGGCCTCTTAGCCAGTAACCCATCTGTTGCCAAAAGAAGATTAAAGTCACACAGTCCACTGCTACATGTGTCTCTTATCACCTGGCATGTGTTAGTTGTTCCAGACAGCACCATAGCATCAAATCAGCAAGGCCTGGAGAGACTCCTGTCTTTTGCTTAAACACTTGACCTCACAGATGTCTATGTGAGTGACTCTTGACTAAGGTGATCACATGGCCTGGCTACATATACGCCTCTTGTCCTCTCCTAACCATGCACAGCTTCTTCCTTCGCTCTCAAGTTCCAGCCTATGAGACAAAGGTGACAACTGCTTCCTCCTGACGCTAGATGCCAAGACTTCTGACCCTTTAACCCACTCTACACTTGGACAGACTGCTTCTGACCTCTTGTGGCCTGGCCTTCATGGAATGGTAGTCTGGCATGCCTCACAGCCTGTGGCTTTGGCATGACAGGGCAGCTTAATTCTAAGACTAGCATAGGATAGACAGAAGAGTGAAGAGCAGGAGGGCAGGAGAAGGGCCTACTTTCCCACCTCTCCACAGTGAACTTTTCTCGAGACCTGTACACCCAATATATTCTTCCATCAAGAGTGAATCCCCACTCCCTGCCCCAGTCTGGAGTTGATCTTACTCTTGGCCAACCTTGATACCTCAGCCCGAAGACACCTTGCTTCTATCATACCAGACACAGGGGGATCCCTGTCTCATCATTTCGTTCTAAGCCTAGCAACTGTTTTGAGTTTGCCTTATCCTTATCAGACTAAGCTATGAACCGCACATACAGCCTCCCCATCATAAGATCTCACCAGGGAGCAACTGGCCTGGGGAAGCTGGACTGAGAAAGGTTGAGTCAGCAAGAAGCAGGGTCAGAGCAGGATGGAGGCGGTGAGAGGGGAAGGAGAGCATGCTGACATCAGCAGGAAGTAGGATTAAAATGAGGCAATGTGCTTTTAAATGGTGCATTCACCTAAAAACAAAACAAAAAAACAAAAACAAAACAAAACAAAACAAAAAACAGTACACACAGAAAGAGAGAACAACACCACAGCAGCAGACCTCCTCCATAGATCCACCTCAGGCCTCTCTCAAGGAATAAACGCCTGTCAAGGGCATATGTTTCAGAAACGGGAACTGGAAGCAGACTAATATTTACAACACGTCTGACATTAAAACACATATTTTCACATTTAGCTTTGGAGAGCAAACCTCTGCTGTAGGTAGCACTAAGCCCTACAATACAGATGAGGGAAAATTTGCCCAGAGAAATTCACATTCTGGTCCTATTCCTGAGAGTGGCCAGATAAGATTCACTCCTGGGTCTGACTGGAAGGCCTGATGCACTTCTTCATAGGATTAGAGGCGCCAGAGTTTAGGCTGAGGGTATGAGGCTCTATCTGCCAGGGAGTCTGAAGACAGCCATTTCGGGAGATGGACTTTTTAGAGAGATAAAACCTGAGATGTTTGGATACTTCCAATTATCCTAAAAATATAATTACTTAAGCACATATTCTGTGCTGGCAAATCATCTCTCCCGAGGGAATACAATCTTATAAGCTCAGTTTGAAACATTCCTGTGGCATAAATATTCTTATTGCCACCCATTTCATGCTGTCACATTTAACAATTGGCTCGTCAGATTCTGAAAATTTACTGCAATTCAGCTCACAAGATCTGTTAGAGTCTCATGTTCCAGTGGGGCCCCCTGAGTCCCACTCTGCCTTAACTAACTTAGGTGTGGCTTGGGGACATAAAATCTAGCTTGAGGAGGTCAGTATTGGGACACTGTGAAATGCCATCTAGATGAGAGGTCTCTCCAGTGAAGACTTTGCCTCTCCTGCTGCCAGGGGTGTGGTCAGGCAACTCAAATGACTGCCAAGGCTACAGAGCCAAGACTCCCAAGGTCATGACCTATCCAGAGCATCTCCTATCCAGACACTGAATGGTCTGGTCCTTTAGGGGCCCGATCCCATGGTTCAGATGAGGTTGCCTCTGAGACCCATTGCAGAACCACAGCTTCATCCAAGGAGACAGCAACATCTGAGGCCTGCTTCTCCTTTCAAGTCCTTCTGCCCTCAGGCTTCTTCCTCCTCTGGTCATAAGCAAAGCTTCCAGGCACTTATACCCTGCCCACCACACACAGCCTGTGTTGTGGGCCCATGCTTCTCAGAGAACTCAGTAACAACAGGCAAAGGAAAGGCAATATTAGCTCGACTTCTGGTATCAAGCTCACTCAGCCAGAGGCAGAACCTCAGCAGCTGCAGGCCTTGCCATGAGAAACCACCTGAGAGGTGCTGGAGTGGGTACACTTAGCATGAGTGAGCCTTGGGTAAAGGCCAGTACCATTAGCAACAACAATAATAATGATGATGATAGCAATAATAAAAAAATGAAGAAATGAATACATTTTATAGAAAAAAATGACATTTGAGGAGCAGTAGAGAGGCCCCTTATCCTCCACCCTAGCTTAAGGCCCCGGCTGCCTTCAGTTCTGCCTGCCCTGTGTCTGCTACCCCAGCTGTGCAAGCTATTAGGGGAGGCCTCTGGCAGGTGGCCTGAGGAGAAAAGTGGGGAATGCCATGGGACCGAGCTTTATGAAACTGCTCCCCGGAGACCAGCGATGACGAAACTGCAGTTCTGCCAGTTTAGTGTTTTCAAAGGAGCAAAGCAAACGGGGAGATAGTGAAAGATCCATTTTCAGTTCTGTGTACTCAGACTCAGCATCTAATAGGAAGCCTCTTTCTCCCCCAACCTACCCTGCTCCTTCTGTCTCCCCTATTCTCAGCCATCTCTTTGGTCTCTCTGCCCCCATATCTCCTGTCAGAATATTTGGAGGTGGGGCTTGTAGCAGTTCAGGCCTCTGAGTGGCAAGAGCTATTCCAGAGCCGTGTATTTTACCCTAAGGAGAAGCCTATGACACACTTCAGTACAAAATAGGCAGCAGTTCAGCCAGGACACCATGGCAGTGACAGATCTCAGCTCACAGCAGAAACTAATGGATACTTACTTGCACCATCAATTCATGTGCCAAGATCTACTGAGTACCCACCATGTGACAGGCACTGGGAACACAATGTAACAACACAAAGCAGATCTAGACCCTGACCTCCTGAAGGCTTTGTGGGAGGAGAGACATCATAGAAGGAAATTCGGACTTAAGACACTATTAACTGCAAAGGGAGAATGAAAGGTGGGCCTGAGACTGTGGACTTGAGACACAAAATAACGATTCTGGAATGTAGTGGCATGAGATCATTTAAGATTGGGACAAGCACTCCGCAAAGGCTTATCTGCTCCCAAGAATATCCCCATCCCAAGGCAACACCTCCCCACACACATACATATGCACGCACGCAGGAGCGCGCACGCGCACACACACACACACACACACACACACACACACACACACACACACACACACATTGTCCCCGCGAATCCAGAATCCAGAGAAGACTTCAGAAGAGTGGAATTTCTGAAGGAGTTGCTGTGGTTTTCACATCTCCTCCAGAGCTCTGAGTTAGAAGCTCAATTCAGACGCAACTTCATGGCTAGGTGGGGCCTCGAGGAGATGCTGAACCCCTGAGGGCTGTGTCTGAAGAATGGATTGGTGTTGTTCTCAGGAGTGGATTACTGTAGAGTGTAGTACTGGTTATTTTTCCTATCTATGCTAAAATATCATCCTAATAGAGGAAGGATCTACTGTGGCCAATGAGAGATTTCAGTCCATCACGGAGAGGAAGGCATCGGTGCTCTGTGGTAGAGCTTGAAGCTCTTCACCTGGGCGCAGACCAAGGTGCAGCAAAATCAGGCTGGGACAGGACCACTTCCACCAGCCAGGCCATAAAGTCTCCTCAGCCTTCAAAATAGAGCCAGAAGCTGGGGACTACATGTTCAAAAGGTAAGCTGTTGTGAAGTATTGGTTTAAGATGTGTTGTATTCATTTGTGCTATGGAATATGTTTTAATGATGCAAAGCTGTGTTGCATTCTTTTATGCTGCATTTGTTTAACTCTGTAAAGCTGTGTTACTTTGCCTGCCTAAAACACCTGATTATTCTAATAAAGAGCTAAATGGCCAATTGCTAGGCAGGAGAGGGATAGGCAGGGTTGCCAGGCAGAGAGAATAAACAGGAGAAATCTAGGCCAAAAAAAAAAAAAAAAAAAGAGGAATGAGAAAAGGAGAACAAAAGGGGGTCACCAGGGGGCAGCCACCCAGGAACACAGCCAGCCACAGAGTAAAAAGGTAAGAAAGATATATAGAGTAAAGAAAGGTAAAAAGCCTAGAGACACAACATAGTTAAAGAGAGACTGGATAATTTAAGTTAGAAAAACTGGCTAGAAACAGGCCAAGCTAAAGCCCAGCATTCATAAGTAAGAATAACTTTCCATTTTGGGAGCTGGATGGAGGGCCCCGAAAGAATAAAAACCCAACTACAGTGAGCCTCTGGAGGAACATTCTAGATTCAAACCTTAACAAGTGTGTTTCAGGAAGATGAATGGGTTTGGTCCCTTTGCTATCTTCCTGCTTTTACCACTTGATGACTTCCTCTATGCTGACACAGTAAGAAGGACCCTCACTAGATGGGTGACTTGATCTTTGGTTTCTAGCCTTCAGATAGACAAGCCAGGTTTACCTTCATTTATACCACTTGGTCTGGGGGTGTTCTGTTATCAAGGCCTAGAGTGAACCAATACAGAACTAATTAAAGTAAAAATACAGTTCTAATAAAACAGGTGACTTTGTGCTGATCCCTGAAGTAAGGTGTCCCATATGCTAAGGAGTTGTAATGAGAGGAGAGTTCAGTTGTATTTCATTTTTGGCTAATCCTTGAAGATTTCTACTTTTATATATGCGTTATAATGTGGGGTGTTGCTTGCATATAATTTGTAAACCAACAGGATTATATTAGGTGCTCCAGAGCATTTTACTAAGGAGTTTGGTTTACTGTTATGGTTTGAGTGTGATCACATTGTGACTGAAGGCTGGTCTCCAGGGTGACCACAATGTGGACCCTTTGGAAAGTGGAGCCTGGGTCCAGAGATAATTCTCATGCAACCCCCTTGAGTTCTTTAGAGATGGTGTTATACAAGAGGAAGCCTGGTCGCAAGCCACCACCACCCTTGCTCCTGTTTGAGATGCGACCTTCTTTTCCTGAATGTTTTGCCATTGTGAGGTGATACCATCTGATGCTTTCACCATAGACCAGCCCAATCGGGCTGCCTCTTTATAGCAAGTTACCAATTAGAAACTTTATAAATGAACGTGCTTCTTTATAACAAATGCTGTCTTAACTAAGGTTTAGAATGAAAGCAACTAAGTATCTAGGCAGTCTCATGGCTCTCTCTGTCAAGCTTGAGTTGCACTGGGATCTTCCTATGCAGTGCAGCCAAGACCTTCTGGATGGAGAAGCAAAAATGACCACACCTGTTTCTTTTTAGACTATGAAGGATAAAACCTACGCATTGAGAGCATCCCACCAAGGCTTGTCCAAACCCTGGTGCTGATTAATGACCTGGAGGCTCCCTCTCTCCCAGCATGCCTAGAAAAGCTTTATACAGGAGCTTGTCCCCCAGCCCATCTTTATCCTTCCCAAGGGTGCTCCAGTGTTAACTGCACATATTTATCTCCTGGCCCAGCCACTTTCCCTGGTTAAACTGTTCCTATTGCCAGAAGAGCTCTGGCCCTGACCTCTGTGCCAGATACTCGTTGAGCAGAGTGAAAGACCAGAAGGCTCACAGATAAATGTAAGAATCAGAGGGAAAAATTGGACAGCGTGAAAAACAATTAGCTGATCCAACTAACGGGAACAACCAAATTAAAGCCTACAATTAGCTATGTCCATAGTCTCTTTAAAACATCCTTGAGGATCATGGTCACATTAGTCATGTTCTGTGACCTGCTGGGAGATGACCAGATTCTCCTTTTTGAAACAATAGCACATTGTAGCTCAGCACCCCCAAAGCCACTTCCCTTAACCAACTGATAGTGTCACTTTTCAAACAGGAAGTGAAGACTTAGCAAAATTTTCACTGAGGAGTTTCCTTTGTCTGTACACTGTAGTCATCTGATTTATGGGGCATAGAATGACAAATTTAACTGGGCTGACAACTTTTTAAAAAAAATATACTGGATCCGCATGACATTCCAGCCAAATGTACTGTTCACCCTTCCAGCTCAGCTACACGTGAGTGTATTGATGGTGAGACAGACACATTGATGTATTTATTCAGCACTTTTAGTCATCCTGTGAGTTTCCCCTATCATCCAGCTCATTGTCCTCTATTCAAATTCCCCTGTTTCTTACCACCCTTTCTTTCTACACACTCATGTAGGAACGCCAAGTAATTTGTCCTCTAGTCCTCATGCCCAATTCTTCGGAACCCCACCCATCCTACCTCTCCACCAGTCCCTGGATCACCACCCAAGTGCTGTCTCTGCTTTTGCTTTATTTCCTGCCTGCTGCAGCCTAAGTAGGCCTCCACCTTTGTTAGAATTCTCTTTTGGTGTGACTATAAACAAGAGTGAACACAGTCTGGCATTCATTGGTGTTAGTAGTCCAGATCTGAGCTCATTTCCACCCCTGTTTTTCCAGTTTTCCATACTTCCAAAAATCGTAAATGTTTCCTTTCTGGAATATTTATTGCTTTTCCCCCTTGCATACCACGTCCTTTTCTCTGCCTGGAATGTCTCCCCACCCTTATCCCATCCACCCACACAACTGTATCCAGAATCCATCTGGATGCTTCCTTGTAAGCCTTCCCATCAGTCCTAATACCCAGGACACCAGCCCCTTGTGAGTGTCTGGGGGTGCGGGGGTCTTGATACAACCCTCCCTTTGGTACCTGCACTTTTGTGTTACTTCCTCAGTGTTTCTCAGGTACTATTTTCCTCTGGCTTGCTAGTATCTTCCTGGAAATCATGTCTATTTCAGAAGCATAACTGTGTATGTGTGTGTGTGTGTGAGGGGACTCAGTTCATTGATATTAAAGAATAAATAAATGAAGCATTAGTAATAGACAAGGGCTGTTGTTTCTTCAGATGGTACTAAGAATTACACTTGGGGCCTTCACATGCTTGGTAAGCTCTTTATCACCAAACTTTATCCCCACCCCTGAAGTTTGGATGGTTACTTATTTTTTATTTTACATTAGATTTCCATCTCCTTTACAAAAGAAAAATTTAAACTTCCCATTTAAATGAAAGCCAGAAATGTTTAGTTTTAAATATTTCTTAATAAATTAACATTTGTAAAGGCCATTATATAGCACAATGTGGGTCCCAATTGTTAAAATTAGATAATTCAGATCCACAAAACAATTCTGGCAAATGGTGCTGAGAATCAAAGGGACAGTTACAGGGCAGCATAGGACAGGTGCACCCGGCTGTTTGAATACACATCTACTCATAACGTGTGCAACACCGTTTTCATTTGTCTCTAAGTCAAACACTCATTTTCTGTCCTACATTTTTACCTGTGTCGAGCATGAATAGAATAGGTTTAGCATATGGTATTTCCTGAAGTTTACATGCATCATAAGCACACAGCACATTGCTGCTGCTGTAAATGCCAGTAGCTCTCAATTTTCCAACTTTCTACTTTCCTATTGGAAGGAGTGCTTGGAGGCATCGAGCTGTGTTCTGTTTCCAGGCACTACCAGAGCCTAGCTATCCCAGAAATGTGTGTGCTCATATAAAACCTCCCAAGACGTGATGACACGGCATGGGGATTCCTCCTGTCTCCCCAAACCTTGGCATTTCATCCAAGCATCAAACCCTATTCTTCTAAGAGTAAAACTGACTATCAGATCCTGATATGTAGATGATGGGCTGAATACTCATTGTAACACATGCCAAAAAGGAGAGTGATCTAGTGGGGCCCTGTGGTAGTTTCTGTACCCCACCAAGTGGGATGTCTGAATGCTCCCTATAACTGCCCATCTCCTCCTGCCTGTGAAGCTGAAATTCCCTTGGCCTCATCCTCTTCTCTGCAGGCTTTTGGAGAGCCTGGTCAGTGTGTGGGTACAATAAGCTGTCAGAACTCAGGATCAAGTGTTGTGAGTCTCATTGTGGCTTCTTCCCCCTGGCACTGGAGTCTGGCCCATTATGTCATCTCTGTAGACACTGATTATTTTATTCTCTGCCTATGCACAACCAGCATGAGAGGATAATTCTAAATTTTAAAACAGCAACTAGGACACTATAATTCTATCAAAATCAGCATGATAATTTTCAAACATTGCACTCTTCTCCAGATGTGTACATATTGGCAAGTTTTCAGATTTATTCAATTATCCATTTCTTTATTAACTCACCAGATATTTATTTAGCATGAGGTACCATGGCAGGCTGTAAGGATACAATGGTCAATAAACGGCATGGTGTCTGTGCTTGCAAAGCTCACTATCTAGTGTATGGTTTGTCTCTCCCAGTGAAGGCTGAGTAAATAAATAAACCAGCCACACAAGTGACTATCCCTGGCATATACTACGCATCCAGATGTTGCAGTACCAATGCAGCACCATTGCTGGAGGAAGGGAGAGTGACAGAGATGTTCACAGTTTGGCACTGCAGTGACAATAGCAGGTAGGAAGAGTGGGAGCAGTGAGAACAGTACGGTGTGAATGCTGGTACTTTCTGAAGAACATCTCATTTAAACTAAAACAATCCTACAAGACAAGTCTTAGTCTCCTCACCTGAGAATTAGAGTTGATCTCACAGGAGTGAGGACAGAAGTAAGGAAAGCCTGGGAAGAGTAGGGGATAGGGAGGGACAGAGAGAGGTTGATCAGCGGGTGCTGTCTTAGTTTCTTTCCCCCTTTGCTATGATAGAGTAACTCTATAAAAGTAATTTAAAGGTGAAGTGACTTATTCTGATGACAGTTCAAGGGTACAGTCCATCACATGGGGGGGTTATGGCTATGGGAGGTATAAGCAGCTGTTCACATTGCACCCACAGCCAAGAAGCAAACAGCATGGGTGCTCAGCTCTCTTCCTTCCTTTTTACGTAGCCTGGGACCCGAGACCAGGAATGGGGCCAACTACTTTAAACATGGCTCTTCTCACTTTAATGTAATCAACTCCTCAGAGCCATCCCTTAGGGTATCAGCTGTGGTTCTTACCCTTCCTGATACTGCAGCCCTTTAATACAGTTTTCTCATGTTTTGGTGACCGCCCCAACCATAAAATTATATTTGTCACTACTTCATAACTGTAACTTTGCTACTGTTATGAATTGTAACGTAGATATTTTTGGAGATAGAGGTTTGCCAGTGGGATTGGGATTCACATGTTGAGAAGCACTGGCCTAGAGACTCATATCCCAGGGGATTCCAGATCCTCTGACAGTGACAAGTGACACTGATCATCACAGGTGTGAAGTCAGTAAGACAGAGTTAAGGATTTCTTGGGGTGGGGGATGACTTGGTGGTTAAGAGCACTGCTGTTCTTGCAAAAGACCAGAGTCTGATTTGATTCCTGGCACCCACATCGGGTGGCTCTTGGCTGCAATTCCACCTTTAGGGCCTCCAGCACCTCTGATCTTTAACTTCCAAGGGCATTTGTACTCATAACCACATCCACATAATTTAAAATAATAACCATAGAGTTTTTAAGGACTACCTGTTGTGCTTTTTCTCACTCAGTAGGATGATTAGTAATAATAGTGACATACTGCACAGTTAGGAAAACCAGAAATAGGATTGTGATTGTTTCCAGCCTAAAGAATGATAAACTGTTTGAGATGATGGGCACGCTTAGAGTTATTTAAGTGTATTCGGCAATGTGTATGTATATGGAAACATCACATGGAACCCCATTGATATATAAGATTTTATGTTTTTATGAAGCATTTAAAAACAAAGTTTAGAGAACTAAGGAGATTGATCAGTGGATAAGAGCAGTTTGTTGCTGTTGCAGAGGACCCAGTTCAGTTCTCAGCACCCATATGGCATATAGCTGTGGAGCCATCAATAACTCCAGCTCCAGACGATACAACCCCCTCTTCTGACCTTTGCAGAACTAGGTACTCATGTGATATGTATGCATACATGCAGGCAAAATGCTCATATTAAATAGATACACCTTTAAAATATTTTCTTAAAAAGAAAGTTGGGAACTACAGTAATTTAAATGAGCCTAGGGGAAATGACATATTGTGTCATCCATGTTATCGCCCTATAAACCTTCCATGAATGGATCCTTTTATGGAATCTCTTTTTATCTAACAGAGATTAACTGATTGATCTAAAGAATGCATGCAGGAGAGAAATCAAAAGAAAGCCAAGGCAACAACTGTACATTTCTACAGACCTACAGTCTTCTCATGTTGTCACGTGAGCAACAAATATTATTTAAGAGCAAAATCCAGTCCCTTTGAAGTCACCTAATACAGTAATGACTCTGGGAGATGTCTTGTTCTCCACCAGCGGAGATGGGAGTATTTGTACTAGGCACAGAGCTAGTCAGTGTCAAGAAAATAACCTAGGGACACATCGTCTGGCCACTGAAAGAATAGTTTCATCTCTTGCCTTAAGGTTTCAAAAGCAAACACTTGATTGTGGCTGCTGATAAAGAAATTACTGTATCGTAACACAGAACCAAAATTTCTGGCCAGGTATTTATGGGCAGTCCTGCAAGAGAACAAAATTGCTATGGCAACAGGAATAATTCCAGCATCCTTGGAGAATCAAACTGTCTGGAGTACTGCTGTGTAGAAACACAGACAAAATTGGGTAGGAGCGGAAGGAGACAAGTAATTTATAACCAGGAAATGCCACATGTAAACTGGCCAGGTGTTCTGGTACATGCCTGTGAGCCTAGCACTTGGGAGACTAAGGTGAATTCAAGGGTAGCCTGGGCTACATAGAGAGTTCCAGGAAACATTACAGTACACAGACAGACCTTGGCTCACAATAAATAAAACTGAAATATGTTTTAAAATTAGTATCCTGTATTGTTGACAAGTTATACAAAATTATTTTTGGTAAATAATTTTCTATTATCCTTGTGGATAAAGACTGACATTATTCAAAACATAAATCCTGGAAATTGCTCCATTTATTACAGAAGTGTACTATTTAGCTTCCTTGCTGTGTGCTCAAATCTACTTACCTAGTTAAGTGTGATTTGGCTTAATATTATAATTTGACTTTCCTGAGTCCTAACAAGTCTATCACATATCTTGTTTTGTTTTGTTGAAACAAAGTTTCTATGTATAGCCTTGGCTGTCCCAAAATTCACTTTATAGACCATGCTGGCCTCAAACTCAAAAATGTACCTGTGCCTGCTTCCCTAATGCTGGGATTAAAGGTATGCTCTACCACCGCCTAGAAATATGTTTTTAATAAGATAGTTAAGACTCTATAGGATACAAGTGATAAAATGTATTACCATCCAATCAGAGCGTGCTCACCTCTGACCCAAAGACTCTGAAGTAATTCCTGCAAGTTTCTGGCTCCTACCACAGGCATGCATTGGTAACAGGAACTTACCATCTCAAGGGTGATGTTCTACATACAAAGTACCACAAAAGAGTGCTGAAGCTGACTTCTTATCTTGAGTGTTTTCAGTGGGAGCATGGTCTCTTTTTAGTGGTCAAAGTAGCTAAGCTGTCACAAATGTTTAATACAACCTCTCATCTTGGTCTCTCTCTCCCTCCCACCCTCCCCTCTGCCTTCCCCTCCCCCCTCTCTCCCCCTCCAGAAATCAAGACCAGAACTTCACACATGCCAGACAAGTGTCCCATCACTGAACTACATCCCAAGCCTGAAAATTTAAAAGTATGAATCACTTTACAATTGTTCAACCTAAAATTCCTTAGTTAAACTACCATGGTGAAGATCTCCTGGGTAGACTCTAAGTTAGCCGACCAGCAACCAGTGCCTTTTATTGGCAGAAAAAGCCATCCTAGATCAAAGTTCACAAATGGAAACATTTTCATTCCTCTCTATTTCCTCTTTGGCCTGGGGAAATACGAGCCAAATCGCCAGCTGGTAACATGTACAACAACACTAAAAGCACACACATGAACACTGGGATACATCTCAAGAAAGGAGAAATGGCTGAAAGATGTTTATCTTTAAAACAAATTAAATACAGCTCTGGCTTGCTGAAGAATTACATTAAAATCTTTTCCCAGATTTTATGCAAAATACTGACAACTGTGCTTATATAGTCAACGAAATGCCCCAGTGTTACAGTGTTGGAAAGGACAGGTGTGCAGGTATGTACCTTACATAGAGAAGCTTATATATGGTGCCATCAATGATGGAAAACGAAACTACATGAGCAGACAGGACCCTTACCTTCTCCAGTATGGCATTGCCTTGGTGGGGACTGATGTTGTGCTGGCTGATTTCTCTCTTGTACTTATATTCGTAAACTTGGTCAGTGATGTTGACTAGCAGAGTCGATGGGCTGAATGACAATTTCCCACACTCGTAGACGGTTCCGCTCTCAACATCAGTTGGTGCTGTGGCATATCGTAAAATTAACCCCATTATGAGACCTAAAATAAAGGACAAATAATTGTACTGGAAGAAGCTATCTAAATCGCCCATAATTGAATGACCCAAATGTTTGATAGAAGTGACATGAAGAAACGCAGGGCCATTGCTCTGTTTGAAAGTTGTTCATTCGCAGATGCTAACTCATTGGGTTGTGTTTGGGGAGAAATAATCCAACTTTATTCTTTGAACCTTAAGTTTTGTCTGTGAATTCTATAATCTTGGAACATTTGTTATTTCTTCTCTTTCTGTCTTTGGTGTTGTTTCATATTTTTTTTTATTTTTTTAGACAGGGTCACATGTAGTCTAGGCTGGCCTCAGTCTCACTATGTAGCCAAGGATAGCCTTAAATTCCTGATCCTCCTGCCTCTGTCTCCTAAGTGCTGATACTGCAGGCATGCACCACTTTACCCAGCTCAATGTTCCATCTTTCCAGTGAAATAATTTTGCGTTTAATGTTTTGTTCCACTTAATCTATAGGTCCAAAATAAGAATATAGTTTCTGTCCTGGATGAGCTTGAGTTTGTATGAGTTGAAGATTCATGAGCAGAAAATTCTAAGACAGCACCACATGTGCCAGGGCAGCTGGGAATGTTGTAGAGAGAGGAACTGAATAATGCAATGCCTGAGGAAAAGCAAGAAGCTCACAGAAGTCTTAGCTCCATGAGCTGATCAGGCAATGAATGGGATCTGGGCTGCACATCTGGGCAGCTGTGGGAATCACAGTCAGTAGAAAGTGTATCTGGTTGTAAGCTCTCCAGCACCACTGTTGATGGGAGGTACTTGCTCAGCTAGGGCCTGTTTCCTGGCTGCTTTGTCTCTGGCCAGATCACAAGTGACTATGTTTCACTTCTAGGTTGGGACAGAGAATTATCTAGTGACTTTTCTCTCTCCTTTCCCTCCCATATTGGCTGCATAGGGAGAATGGTCAAAGATTCTAAGACAGACAATGTTACTGGACAGAAGGAGCCTAGGTCCCTGAGAAAACAGGAGTGTGGGAGTGGGAGGGGGAGGGGGTCATCTGCCAGCCAGGAGCACCTGTGTTGGGCTGCTCTGAGGAAAACATAACTTCTGTTGTATAAACGGCTAGATTCTTGATGTTTCTGTGTCCACAATCGCTAGTATAACCTCATTAGGACAATGTATCACTGCAAAGGGACTTTGCAAAGGAGATCTGATGCTTTTTGAAAGTCACTAGTGGTCCAAAATGAATGCATGAGGTAGAGGAGAGGAAAAGGGAAAGAAGGGAGGGAGGGAAGAGAAAGAGACAGACAGAGAGAGAGAGACAAAGAGAGACAGAGAGGAGATAAAAAGGTATTGCTGATATACTGAGAGACTCTGACTTTCAGCTCAGTGGTAATGAGAACTAGTGAAACATTTTAGGCAAGATGGTAAAATAATTAGATTTCTATATAAGTATTATCACTTGGGCAACTATGTGGAGAATTGATTAAAGGAGTGAAAAAAACAAATTAACAAATTTCTTTGATGAATTTTTTAAGTTTCACGTACGTTTGCTTCAGTTTAACCTACTCTTCCATAAGAAAAACATTTTACACAATCTTCATGAACAAGAAAAGACAAAAAGGGTCTCCCAAAAGGTTCACATGTTCGAAATTTGTTCTTAGCTGCTGGGTTCAATTATTGAGGTATGAATGTATCAAGGCCACTGGGAGAATTCCCTAAAACTATACCTTGTCCCAGCTCCTTCCCATCCCTCTCTGCTTCTGTCATGAAGTAAGAGCTCCAGGCACTATGCCACCACTTCCCTCGTGTTCTTTATCACCTCAGGCTACAGAAATGGGACTAAGCAGCCATAGACTGAAGTCTCTGAGACCATGAGCCCAAATAAATACTGCCTTTGTTGCATTCTCTGCCATTTCTTGCCGGCAATGAAGTCTTACCAGCCTACAGAATCCCTGGAGACTTCCAAGCAAAGTATGAATGCTTATAATAAACCACCTTCGGAGGAGGGGCAGAAGATACGTCCCCTGCACCTCATGCTATTTGGGTATCTGTGGAAGATCATTCTGTCAACTCTTCTCCTAAGAGTGAGTCAACCGGTGCTACGATACAAGACTAAGGAAGCACAACACAGAATCTGCAGGAGGCTGAATGGGATGAACCTAAATTAATAACATTTCAAACTCCCAGTAGGTAAGTGAGTTAGTTTTGAAAAATGCTCTCAATGAGATAACAAGAAACGAACAAAAAGTGTCTGCCTGTAGTCCTTTCCCAAGCATAGAAAGCAAGTCCTTGCCACAACAGTAAATGCCTACTCACTAGTACGAGTAAGTTCACATAAGGCCTCCAAAGCTAAATGGTCCTACCTACTGCTGCACCAGCTTGGGTCTCAGACTTCAAGAAGAAACTCCCTGAAGTAAGTGGAGGCATTTGGAGCCAGAAATAAGCAGATGTATTAGCCATGAAAATGCAGCTCTCCTGAGAGGAAGGAAGTCACATGGTCTTAGCAGTTGCATGCCAGACTCTATCAGCACATTCATGCTGAGGCATCCTATGCCCTGTGCATAGCCAATGTCTCAGCCCAGCAGGTTCGCTAAGGCAAGGAGGCAGGGACCTCTCTGAAAGACAGCCATGGGTACAATCACCCCATAAGTTTGGCAGACCTTTCTTAGAACTGCAGTGTGTGCTAAAGGTACCCTTTGCAACCTCTCTTCCTTTCCTTTCTCCAAAAATGTTGGTTCAACATCAAAGACAGACAGCTATCCTGGAGTTTTCATACCCCTCCCCATGTTCCCTCAAAGAAGTTTCTCATAGTAAATTATTTTTTGGAGTTAATCTCTTCCAGCATTTCCTTCTTATAGGAGCCAACTTAATATATGAGCCAAAAGGTTCTGGACCTAGTTTGTTCCAAACCCCAAGTGTTTGGAGAAATCAAATCTTGGCAGTTTCCAGAGGCACCATGGCTAGCACACCCATGCTGCAGGAACAGCAGCTGGACAATCCTTGCTTGTCAGAGGCCAGGCAACTCCCACACAGCCTCCCATGGTTTTTCACAGGCAAACTCAGTGCTTTGGGCATATGCTGACACAAAGGTGGAGTGTCAAACTAACACTTCACTGGCAAGACTGCATGGGAGTAGATGAGAGATGCAGGAAGACTGCAAGAAGAAAAAACTTCTGAGTGGAAGGATTGTTTTCATATCCACACAAAGACACAGGATAGTGCCAGTCATCATATCACAGATGAGTGGCAGACTGGCCATCATAGCTACAGAACACAACAGCACCACTTCCATTGCAAAACAAGAAAATCAGACAGTCAAAGGAGCTATCCTTCCCCACTCAGTAAGGGGCCACCTCCCAGAACCCATGCTCACAACCACAACCTAGGTCTGTCCCAGCACTCAGAGAACTTCTCTGAGACCCACTTCTTTGGCAGGAACTGGCATTACCTTTTCAGGCAGTCTCTAATTAAGAAGCATTGGGGCTCCTTTAAGTCCGAATGTCTGAACACCTAGGGTAGGGAGAAGAACCCTGACCTTCCTCAGCATCATACAATCCCCTTACAGGGCTTTATTTGCATAGCACCCAGCACCTGAAGGCACTTGGCCTCACCTTGGCAAACATATGCTCTATTGGAGCCTGTGTACGTAGACCTACTGAGTACAGCGCTCACATAGTGTCAGCATTAGGAGCCTGTCTTATGGGAGCCCACGTTACTCAGCATGGCTTTGCAGACTTCCGGTACACAATGAGACCATTTAATGCAGAGGCTCAGTGCTATGATTCATCCCCTTTCCTCCAGAAAAAAGATGAATACTTTAGGCAGCATCGTAGCTGGATTTGTTTTCTAGTTGAAGTGAAGAAGAAAAGGATCTGCTAAGTAGTCCACCAGTCCTAGGAATTTTAAAGCGTCACAGAATATGAGCACCTCAACAAATGCTGTGATATCCCTGACCTTAAGGGCTTTCTATATGATTATCATCTAGCAGATGTCTGGGAGGCCGATACACCATGAAGAAGGGAGGGAGGGAGGGAGGGAGGCATGTGTAGCTGCACACACATGTTATCCTGGTACTTGAGAGATAGAGGCAGGAAAATCAAGAGTTTAAGGCAAGACTAGATTATATGAAGCTCTGTGTCAAACAACCAGATAGAGAGAAGAGAGAGAGAGAGAAAGGAGGAGGAGGAGGAGGAGAAGGAGAAGGAGAAGGAGAAGGAGAAGAAGAAAGAAGAAGAAGAAGAAGAAGAAGAAGAAGAAGAAGAAGAAGAAGAAGAAGAAGAAGAAGAAGAAGAAGAAGAAAGAACAGAAAGTGGAAAGAGCTTCAGGGATGCTCCCATCAAGGAGCATTCAGAAACAGCAGCCTTGTCATTTGGATTCTCTCTTATTTCATTGTCTACTTTATTCTACTTGTATGCCATCTTACATGTAAGATGTGTTCTGAGGCTGTGTAAGCTAGAAAGAAATGAATACAAAATGATCTTATCCCAAGAAACATGAGAATAGGCCAGCAGCCCACTGGCTTTTCCTTCCCACACAGTCCTGGCATGCTGATGTCCTCTAGGTATGAGGTACTGTAAGTGCCTCGCTATAAACCTCATCCTCTGCATCCTGCTGACAGTTATTCAATATGGTACAGAAATGTCCCACTGGCAGGGCTTTGCTCACAGAAATAAGGATGGGACCTTAATACTTTTACAAATCGTAGATGGCAGAATGGTCTTCCAAACAGATGGTATCCCAGTCTCTTTTCTGTTTACATGGTCCCACATAGTGCCCACAGCAGGGCAAGGCACAATTCCAGCTCCCCCTGGGACTCAGTTTTGTAGGAGTGGTGCCTCCCTGGAGATGAAGGGCACAGCCAGCCCAGCGGTGAGTGTGAGTTTTATGGACTCACAGTGTGAAATGCACAGCATTCACTCAAGTGCTATATGGAGTCTACGAAAACCTGGAAGTCACATACACATGCAGGTAATATGTCAAGACTGCAGGACCGCCGAGTTCGGGAGTTGATCCTCCATTGTGGTGATATATTGTTTATGATTTAATAAAGCTTTCCTGAAGAATCAGAATGCAAAGCAGGCCACGGCCATAGAACCTGGACCGTGGTGGAACACTTCTTTAATCCCAGGACTCAGGAGACAGAGACAGATGAGTTCAAGGTCACCCAGGGCTATACGAGAGTCAACCAGTCTAAGAGAAACAGCTCACATAAAGGAGATCTCAGCACTTGGGAGCTCAAGTCTTTAATCCCAGTGCTAGAGAGGGTATAAGGAGCTCAGTGTCTCATTCTGGATTCATTCAGCAATTAGTCTCTAGCTAAGTTGAGGCCAGGATCTCCCCAGCCTTGGTAGAGGTAAGAACTCTCTGCTGGCATGGCTGCTTTGCTTCTCTGATCTTCAGCTTGAACCCCAACATCTGACTCTGGGTTCTTATTATTTGTGTTACACTCCATGAGCTGACTGATGACATTGTGCCTTCCCTAAACCAAATAGACGAGTCCCTAAGCATCTCAACCTGACATGTCTGGTAAAACCTAGTTTTTGCTAGCACACTCTACCTTCATGTAACAAAGTCCTATTTGTTTGTTTTGTGACAGGGTCTAAAATTCATGATCCTGCTGCTAGGCCCTCACCAGTAGCTGATATTACAAACATACACACCACACATAAAGGATGCCGAGTTTTTTCAACTTCCCCCACACAGCCAAGTGCTCCAGGTAAATTGACTTCATCCTCAGCTCCAGGTACCTTCTTCCCCCCCCCCCCCCGTTGATAAGTGGCTCTGGAATAATTATGTGACCTTATTTCAGCCAATAACAAGTGAAGGGAACCCTGTCAGGGAGTTTCATAGAAGAGTTTGAGAGATAGGAAAGAGAGGAGGGGAAGGGAGAAGGAGGAGTCAGGGGTCGAGGTTTCTGTCACTTGTTGCTGAATAGAACACAGGTCCTGTGCATGCCAGGCAAGCACTGAGGTGCACCCCCAGCACTGAACGCGTCTTAAGACGCTATTAAAAAAATAATGTGTCAAGTCCCAGGGAAAGTATAAAAAGATCAACTAGCTACGTCCTCACAGCACTGGAGCAAGCTAATGGGAGATGTCCTTCTGTATGCTGTGAATATATGTTTCTCTTATTGGGTTCTGATTGACCAGTAGCCAGGCAGGAAGTAAAGGTGGGGCTACCAGACTAGGAGAATTCTGGGAAGAGGAATGTGGAGAGGAGCCGCCAGGAAGACACAATGTAGCTACTGGGAAGGTAGGATAAGGCCATGTGAAAATACTTAGACTGATACATAATAGGTTAACAATTAAGAGAGCTAGCCAGTAAGAAGCCTAAGCCATTGGCCCAACAGTTTATAATTAATATAAGCCTCTGAGTGTTTATTTGGGCATAAAGGACTGTGGGACCTGGAAGGAAAGAAACTCCATCTTCAGAAAGCCTCTCCAAGGAGTTTAAGGATGTGCATGAGTTCAGTCTGTGGAGAAGAGGAGACACACAGGGCCATGGAGAAGCATGCATAGATGAAGGAGCATATTTCTGATTGGGCAATGGGTGTGGTGTGTGTGGTGACCCATGAGGGTGACAATGAAAGAAAGAGCATACCAGTCTAAGGAAGCCAAGCAGCTGACATTGACACCTATTGGGGTTCAACTACATCTCCAGTACATTTAACTCCTTATTTTATAGTTATCTATTCACTTTTCACCTTATCAAAGTCTTGGTACTCACACTGGTTGAAAGAGATGGCAAAGATTTGGATGTCAACATCCAAATGCATTTCCCAACAAGTTCCTGTTTAGTGATTTGATTTAGACCTGCATTTAGTCAGGGATGAAGAGGAAAGGAAAGTCTCTATATATACATTGCTGTCTGTCATTTAAGTCTTCTGGTTTTTTCCCCTGCCACCCTCCCCACAAACCTTCTAAATTTGAAAGCAGAGTGTGGGTGTTGCTAAAAAGGGACACAATTTACTGCTTCATGCTCTTCACTATGGACTTGGCCTGGTAGAGAGAATAGTTTCATAATTATTTCAGGACTAGAGTATGGCACCTGCTAGCCTGAGCACCCCCATGTACACCCAGATGGAGAGCCAGCCATGAAGCTGTTCACCTTGGGACAACTTCAAATTATTTGTCATTGCGTGGAAGAGTATCATGGAAAACACCAGAAGTCCAACCATCATATTCTCTCCAGTGTAAGATACTCACGTCCACCACCCATCCTTGGTACATACAACACTCAATATGCCATGCAGACATGTGTGCATATACATAACATACAATCCATACATACACATCTGTAACACAACACACATATTCTACTGGGTTTGGGGATTTCTATCATGTATTATAGATTAATTTTCTCTGGAAACTACTTCAGGTACCAGCTTTTTGTAGCCAACATCTTTCCTCATGATCCCCAAGAGGGTGCCAGCAGAACTGTAGACAAGAGGGTCTAACTAGATACATATTGTCTAAACAATTCTTTCTTACTTCATAGTTTTATACAACACAATCTGCCATTTCCCTCCTAGTAGCATAATGTTGTGGACAGTGAAAGGAGATGATTTCCACCCTAGTAAGGTGGAAGAGATGGTAGAAAATGAAGTCAGCACTACCTGTTTAATTCTTTTCCTAGTGAAACACTGGAGTGTGGATTCATGGGAGTCACCTAGAAGGTAGACAAACTGCTGGGCCACAGCCTGGAGCTTTTGTTCATATTCACCTGCTTTTGGTCATTGTTCCTTAGCAGATGAATTTATTAGTGCAGGGCCCAAGCTGTTAGAAGCACTATATAAGATAGTGGAGAGAGCAGTTCCCATCAATAGCCAATAGGATTGAGACTACAGCCTTGGAATTCTACCAAGATCAATAGTGACAACTCCACATGAAGGTGTCAGTGTTCTGAGACCCCTTCGAAAAAAGTCATCATCTTCCAGACTCTTCCAAAAGTTAAATTCAGTCCAGCTTGCATGTGGCGAAAGCCCATTTTTTATTATTCACATAAACCCATTCTCAAACTATGTAAAGAATCTACCACATACATTCTGACATCCACAGGTACTGAAAACCCAAATGAGGCAACTGTCAAGGTAGCTACCCTAGAGGTGTGCACAGGTGTTTCCAGGCAGCTGTTTCACTTTTCCTAGGGTACATCAGCTCCAGCTACTTAGCATCACAGTATTGCACTCATTGGGTTACATTGGGCTTTTTGCTCTGGACATTACTATTTCTGAGGCTTCAAGTAATAAAGGAACTGACCTGCCCCTAGTGACTGAATGGGCATACTCTGATAAGAACACAATGGTGACCCAAATCCAAGAGCACACACATTCAAAAGTGCTCCCACCAGCTCTGTGTAGCAGGTACATTTTCTAATTCTCTGCTTCCTTATATTTATTTTGTAAGCCTCCAAAGGTAACTGTCATAGGGTTTCCATTTGCTGCGACATAACACCATGCTAAAAGCAACTTGGGGAGTTGGGGTTTATTTGGCTTACATTGCCATATCACTGTTCATCATTGAAGGAAGCCAGGACAGGGACTCAAACAGAACAGGAACCTGGTGGGGCATTGGTGGCGCTCGCCTTTAATCCCAGCACTCAGGAGGCAGAGGCAGGCAGATCTCTGTGAGTTCAAGGCCAGCCTGGTCTTCAGAATGAATGCTAGGATAAGCTCCAAAGCTACACAGAGAAACCCTGTCTCGAAAAACCAGAAAAAAAAAAAAAAAAAAAGAACAGGAATCTGGAGCAGGTACTAAAGCAGAAGTCATGGAGGGGTATGCTTACTGACTTGCTTCCATAGCTTGTTCAACCTGCCTTCTGGTAGAACCCAGGAGCAACCTGTCCAGGGATACACTACCCACAATGGGCTGGGTCCTCCCTCATCTATCACTAATTAAGATAATGCCCTACAGGCTTACATACAGCCTGATCTTAAGGAGGTAGTTTCTGAATTGAGGTTCCCTTCTCTCAGATGACTTTAGCTTGTATCAAGTTGTCATAAAACTAGGCAGCACAGGTACCATTGCCTGGAACAGAATAAACCCTTTGTAAGCAATAGCAGCTAGTCTAGAGTGAATACTTGGGGCAGGCAGAAGAGCACTGGTGTCATAGTCCTGAGTTTGAAACACAGCCCTGCAATTACGAGCTACTCTGTGACTCTGAGTATTGGATTCCTCATCTGTAATGTGAAAGCAATAATCTCTTCTCTAGGCACTTGTGTGTGCATGCACATGCTTGTGTATATGTGTACAAACACACACACAGAAACACACACACACACTTATGATATCTAGATGCTGCATAGAACCAAACTGGTGAGCTCTGAGTCCCACACCTGGCTTTTAGTACTTGTGTGGCATTGGACAATTTACTCGATTCTCTGCTGTCCCAGTTTCCCTGTCTATAAAAGACTGTTGTGAGGATTAAAAGGGTTAATGCGTACAAAGTGCTTACAGCTGTAAATTTTGCATTATACATCCTATTTGTTGTTAGCAAGTTTTTATTATGTATAATCTCTATGAGATAACAAATGTTAATATCCCCTGTCACTAATCATATGAGTTTAGTCAATTAGACTCTGGATAATAGCTCATAAATAGCTTGAGTCATAAACCCGCTCTCTTGGTGTCCACTGTCAGTAACCCTCCAGACCTGAGAGGGCCAGTGAAGAGGCACCAGGGCAGCCAGGCCAAAGCTGTGTGACTCCAGAGGTTCAGGACCCCAGCACAATACACAGGCTTACTTAGAATACAGAGCTTATTTTACTAAAAAGAAAAAAAAATCCCTCCCCTCTGGTTTTTGAAGCAGAGTCTTGACTGCCACGCTATCTCTCCAGTCCCTATTGAAGCACAGTTTAATTCACAGTCTGCACTGACCCATAACTTACTGTGCAAATCAGGGTGATGGGAAATGAAACTTGTGTTGATCTTCCTGCCTCTGCCTCCCAAGTTCTAGAATTATAGGCATGTGTACCAATATGCCCCACTATAACATCTTACATAGGGAAAAAACATGTCTTTGAATCCGTTCCTCTACTTATTTAATTTAGCAGACACCATACAGTGTGGAAAACCTTGGGCAGATCTCTGAAGTGCCTAAATCAAACTTTTCTAGCACGTGTTGGGGGGGTGGGGGTGGGATCTTGATCCTAACTGCCTGACCTGCAGATCCTTCAGGTTAAGGCACAGACACTCTGGTCTGGTGAGAAAGGGACCTACAGAGATGCACACAGTCACCCCTAAGTGCTTTGATGGAGTTGCTTCCTAGGGAGGAATTCCAGTAGAAATTCAGTAAGATTTACTGAGCACCCAATTAAAAATCAAAACAGGCCTGGAAGAACGAAGAGTGATAAATCAATGCTACTAAGTAAAATCGTGTCTAGGAGAAAGGACTAAATGTCATGATTGCCTATTTGATTCCACAAAGAAAGCTACTGGATTTAATGGAAGTAGCTCCAAGATTGCTGGCTAATATCAGTCTGGGCCTGAAATTTGGAGAAATTTTGAAGCTAGAAAGGAGTTCATTTCCCCCTCATTTCACAGATGAGATAAATCAGACCAGAAATTAGTCACATAACAAAACATCACACTACAGAGAGAGAGAGAGAGAGAGAGAGAGAGAGAGAGAGAGAGAGAGAGAGAGAGAATCAGTCTTAAAAGCAGTAACCCTCAGAGAGAGCATGGGTGCTTTCTCTACAGAGTTTGCCAGCTTTCAACAGGCAAAGTGCCTAAGAAAGATCACTCAGGTCGATGAGGTGGAGGGAGTTACAATGAGCATCCCCTGTGGGTTTATCTGTCAGGGGCACAGGTTGAGCTGGGTCAGAGCAAAAGTGGACTAGCAATCTACTTTTATCCTGGAACCTCTGAGAAGGGCTGGGATGAAATGGATGCCTACACAAGATTTGGGGAAAGACAGTTTTGTGACTATGGGTTCTTTAAACCTGAAAAAAGCCTAGATGTTGATTAAATTAAATTAGTCTATTAAATTTTAGCTAACAATACTCTTCAGGGATCAGAAAACATTTGAATATGGCAGAGCTTTTGAGGAACTCAAAAGTCTAAGTATAGAGGCATGGAATTTCCTTGGGTCCTACTAACTGATGAACACATTTCTACATGGATTCAGGGCAGTCTCTAATTGGATGACTGTAAAACCAAAGATAGAACTCTAAGATGTTTAAATTGTTCTGTCCCTAATTTCAAATCCCAACTCTCAAAGGTATGACATTACAAATGTCTTGCAGGATATGACAGCCCCCAGGGAGATACTACGGACTCCTTGATGCTACCAGGGACCAAGGAGCAAGTGCTCTTTTATGAAAACTGAGGAGATCACGCCAGGCCCAAAATAAGCAGCACTAAGTGTTCCAGCTGCTGTCAATCAATATTTTGACCATTAAGGCTCATTCTGGCTTTTAGTCCAGTTTAAATGATTATTACTGATGCTTATTCTTCCATTTTGAAATAACCAGAGCCATAGGATGTCATGAGCGACAATTACCCTTTACTATGTCTGGTGAAGCAAAAATATTGCTACAATGACGCTGCTAATTTTTGAAAGCATTCCATGACCCATAATAATGAGAGAAGACCTTTTTGTGTGTGTGTAAGCAATTACTTCTATTTGTATCTTCGGTTTTATTTCCAATCAACACAGAGGAAACTTCTTGGCCCCTACACTTCTGCATATGATATTTTAAGGTTAACAATTTGAAAATTGTTTCTAACAATAATTATGAAAGAACTGTTCAACATTCTACTTGGTCACATTGCCCCTCGTTTATCCTCTAACTGCTCATTTTCTAAGCCTCTGATCCCTAGAATTTTTTTAATTGGATTCCCAAGTACACTGATTAAATGTATCAACATCTATTACATCTTCTAAGGGACATTTAGCACAGGTCCCCAGAATGGCAGTAGAGAGGCAGGTGGTGGACTTAGCTGAGAGAATACAGGGAATGTGGTGCCTTGAAGAAAATACCTGTCTCAGTATAGGGGCTAATGGCAGGTTGTGCAAGCAGCCTATGATGGCAAGAGTTGTAGCAGAAAAGTAGGGGCTGCTATTCTAATTCACTGATAAGCCTGAAGTAAAAGGCCACTCTCCAAGGCGAATTCTCTAGAGATAATTGTTGCGGTCTACTTTAAGGCAGCAAGCCTGTTTCGGGGGTTGGGGGTGTGTGCTGCGGTTTGCTGTAAGGTGTCTGTCTTCATAAAACAAGACAATTCAAATGTCTAAGTTTGTCTTCCTTTTCCATTGGTCCTCATATGCCTCTCACCAGACTACTATAGAAACAATGCCTTCCTCCTCAGATGGAGAAAGGGTTTACCCTGGAATTTCAGTTTGTCAGACCTGCTGGAAAACAAACAAACAAACAAACAAGCAAACACAAACCCAATGACTATATCCTTAAAGCATTTACAGCAGGAACATATATTTAGTGCTTGCTCTTTTGTATTTTTCCATCATCCACCCACCCCCTGAGCATGTGTGTGTGCGCTCTCTCTCTCTCTCTCTCTCTCTCTCTCTCTCTCTCTCTCTCTCTCTCTCTCGCAAACTTGGGCACGCGCATGCGCGTGCGCGCACACACACACACAAATAACCTGAAATATGACTGAAGGATTTATTTATTACTATCTTAGCATTCTTAGTTAAAAGTCATGCTGAACCCCAGCTCAACACCAAACTAATACTGTGACCTCCAGAAGTCTCACTTCCTCTGTAAAATGAGGCTTCTGTTTGCTGAGGTCCCATTCTACTGTAGAAATTCCATATTCTTTTACAAAGACTGGGCAACTAATGCATTTGGGGTTCTCTCCCCCTTACTATTAACAAGTATTTCTTGAAGTTCCTCTTTTCCCCGGATTTTAGTTTGACTGTTTCATTACATCACTAGCCAAAAGTACGAAGCAGTTCAGGTATAGCATTTTGATTGTCCTGGAAGAAGAATGTGGAGACCATCCTGATGAATTCCTTCCAGAGTCTAGCCTGGAAAATGAACCAGAACCTCAATAACAACCAGAAATGTATGAAAAACACACAGGGAGGACCACAGCAATGGGCTATTCAGCTTGGGGAGGGTCTATGTGCCCGAGTATTAGCCAAAATGTAATCAAAATTAATTCAGTCAAACTTTAACTACTTTTATAAAACAAATCCCTACAGTAGAGAAGCTCTGTAGTAGAAGTATAATACAAGCAAGTGAATTATAAGGCTGTGGGTTAATCTTCCCTCTAATAAGGACTTAATCTTAAATCTGTGATATATCACTAAGGTATACACAACCCTTAGACTTGATGCTAAGGATGGCATTGTTTCTGACTTCTCGGATTACATCCTGTATCTTTTTGATTATTTATTACCCAAGACAGAGAAAGGTCCTGGTAAATCGATTACAGAGAAAGGGAGAATGACTCATGCCTGGGGCCCTCTGCCTCTGAAAGTGCCATGCCATGCCTCTCTTCAGAGTTCAACCCCCACTCCAAAAGTTTTGCTGTGTGCCTTATGACTCTTGCTGCGAAGAAACTTATCTCTGCTCTGAATGGGCTGCCTGAAAACAAACTGCTCTACTTGGCCCTAAATGTCTGTCCTCTGGCTCAGGTGTCTCGAAGCGGATCTAGTTAAGGATAGAATTTCTCATGCTCCACTTTGGGGCTGTACATGCTTACCATTAGGACATCACATGCCTACCACCTACAATGTACACCCATCTTACTTCCTGGACCTCAGGCATACAAAAGGGGCCTCAGGACTTCTGAAATGACAGGAAGCCAAAAGGTATGTTCTTCACTGTGCATTTGGGCAGCCCCTAGAGTGTTAGAATTGTGTTCAAAGTTGTTATTGTTTAGTTGGAGGGATAAGGATAGTGAAGCCAGTTGGTGTTGCAACAACAGTCTCCACACCAGTTCAGTACGGGTTTCTTGTATCTTACCTTAAAAAACTAGATAATCCAGTCTAGTCTGTATAGATTGAAAAATCCCATTTTATTAAACGTTCCAAAAAGGATGGATGACATAGTAACTTGCACAGAAAGAGCATCACTTTGGGAGTTTAAACCTTGAACTAACACTTTTCCATGTGGTTTAAAGAATCTGGTGTAGTTACTTATACCCATTCAGGAAGCTGAGGCAGGAGGATCACTGTGAGTGTGAGGCCAGCTTTGGCTACAAAGTGAGACCCTGTCTAAAAGTTAAAAAAAAAAAAAAAAGCAGAAGCAGCAAAGTGTGTGAGAGCACAAATAAGAATTATAAACAAGATCATATGAACTCCGGCTAAGCAATGAAAAGAGTTGCATAGGAAATTCTTGGCTTAACACTTTTATTATCAGAAGCTCAGTGTTCATATGATGAAAGGGATTTGACACAACTATCCCCATAACAGGGGAGGGATCTGTTTCTACAAGCATTTCTTCTTGAAAATAGTGGGAAGAGTATTTCCTTCGGGGAATCTGAAGAGATTTGGTTAACTTTGCAGGGTCCTCGGGCTGCCTGAGATAGAGGCTGCCCTGCCCGCCCTGCTATCACACCCCATGATCGTGACTCCTGCTCCATGACTCCCTGCATGACAAAGGATTGCAGCTGCCTTCAACAGACTCACAGAAAGTGCTGCCTCAGAACATGACTGTGACAGCTGCTCTGTGACCAGGCGGATTTCTGCCGCTCCTCTGGAAAGGGGCTATCGCAGCACCTCCCATCAAGCTAATGACACTTCAGTCAGCATCTTCTCCTCACTTTCGGTACTTTGCCATCTGAGCACGAGTCTCTAATTACGCCTGGCAACAAGTTTCACACCAATCCCACCATTTACAAACTCACCGTAGACCATGGCGCCTCCAGTCTCATGCAAGAAGCGGAATCGATGATTTTTAAATAACCAGATTGTTAAAATGGTAAGGATGAGCAGAAAATTAAAGGCAAGCAGCTCCACTGCTCCCTGGTGTTGGAAGTGATCTTCATCCTTGCCTGACGTAAGCCGAAGCTGCCCCGCCATTCTCCACTCGCTGAAACGTGATGCTCAGAAACCCCTGGGTGAGGGATGAGCACTTTGAAGAGGCTTGCCCAGGACAGACTGGCAGCCACAAAATTTCAGAATAAACGC
Source organism: Cricetulus griseus (assembly GCF_003668045.3). Classification (NCBI taxonomy): domain Eukaryota; kingdom Metazoa; phylum Chordata; class Mammalia; order Rodentia; family Cricetidae; genus Cricetulus; species Cricetulus griseus. The sequence goes on along the minus strand of NC_048597.1, from coordinate 203,353,044 downwards.
TGCTACTTTGTTGCTACTTCACAAGCGTTCAGATGGCTTAGCATTCAGAGGGCTTCTAGTTACAACTTCCTGTTTCTCTCTTAAAGCAGCCTCGTCTCTTTTCAAACTCCAGTGGGTGGTTTCATCATCGAAGACTCTGTCTATAAATGATTCATTCTGGGAAGAGACCTTCCACGGAGGTCGAACGTGTAAGCAGGATGCTGCTATGTAGGCTCCATGCCCCTCCTGTTTTCAGCATGATTTCTCAGGCTGTGTAACTGGCAAACTGTAGATTGGTAATAAAACAGTTCGATTCACCACATCAGTATCTCCCAGAATCAAAGGGGCAAGTACAGACCCCGATCTTCACCCACTCGGGTTTCTCCTTTCCCACCAGAGCCTCCCACGGGATAAGGATGGACAGATGTGACTTCAAGGGACTATTTCTTAAATGGAGAAGCACAGATCTGGTACCGGATTCTTTGACTTTTTACAATTGTTAGTCACAGCATAGACCTTCAGCTAAAATAATCAAAAAGGAAATTCTAGGCCAATTCTATGGTATTTGGGTATGTTGAGGAAAAGAAGAAAGGAGGGGAGACAGGGAGGGGAGGAGGGAGAGGGAGGCAGGAGAGAGGGAGGTGTTCAAGTCAGTGGCACCTCCAGTTTTTCTTCTTCCTTGGCAAACACTTCCTTACTTTTAAAAACCAATCACCATGCAGCCAGGTATGCTGTGGAGTCCCAGAACCTCACCACTGTGGCGGTAATGGAGGAGTGTTAATGTCAGGTTTCTATTCTGATTGAATTAGGACTCCATTTCTATTGTGTAATTCACTAAACTCATAGAATCCAAACACATCACTAAAGGCTTTGGGACAAACATATAACGTTAGGAACTACCAGTTTATGGTCTTGCTGACCTGGAATGCTAGCATTCAAGAAACGGAGGCAGGAGGATCAATGTGAATTCAAGGTCTCCCTGAGCTACATAGACAGTGAAAGGTAACCAACCCATCAAAAAACTAGTTTTGCACTCTAGGATAATTTATCAACCATTCCCCTGCCTCAGCTTCTTTGCTTATGAATTGTGGAGCTGGTTTTCTCTGCGTGTTTGGCAGGGGACATTTGTGTGCATTGCAGATGTTCTTATGCACCGCCCCCCTTGGCAGTCATCTCTGCAATGACTAATATTCAAGACATTGTGCAGCCTGTCAGCGATTGCTTGGGAGCATTTGCCAGCAGCCTCACCTTCATTCTTTGCAACCCCACAGGTTGAGTCGTCAGATTTACAAGATAATACAAATTCAAAACCTGGAAGCTTCCTGTTTTGCTGCTTTTTAAGTCACCATTGAGTCAGTCACTTTGGTTGTCTCTTTTCATGGTTTCTCCATCTGAGAAAATGCATGTCGGTTGATTGCCTTACCACATCCATTTCACTCTTCTGCTGCCAGTAAAGAGATGTGACAAGTGGGTGAGAAGGAGCATGAGAAGTTTGCTCAGCTGTGCAATCCTCTCAAAAGCTCTGAGGAACGCTGACACAAGGCAGTGTGGAAGAACCAAGGAGACTCGGGTAGAGGAAGGGGCCTCTCACCCGGAAGTGTGGTCTAAACCTCCTGCCAGTTGAGAGTGGAGGATAGAAGCCCAGTCTCAGCAGTGGCTGGGAAGGTTTGGATGGAGACAGTATTCCTTTTCCATAGACGTTTACATGGTCACACGACAATAGGAAGGTGTTGTCTTAAGGCCTCAGGGCACAGGGCCTTTCTACTTTCCCAGTTACCAAAACTAGGGATCTCAAAAACCCATTTACTGTCAAAGACAGATTTTTAACTCCCTTATTCAGCCCCATGACCCATATTTTTGCTTGTTTTTTATTACCAGCTTACAATCCCATCCAACGCACCCCTGGAAAGACCTTATAATTTCATTTGTTAAAAGAAGGAAAGGGGCTGGCACGGTGGCTCAGTGAGTAAATGTGCTTGCTGCCAAACCTGATGACCTGAGTTCAATTCCCTACGTCCACAGAGTGAAAGGAGTTTGCCCTCTGACCCTTCTCCTGATGCTCTTGAGTGCTGTCACTCTTGAGGCCAGCTGTCTCCCTCTGCAATGTGCACTATGCCTTTGCTCTGATCAAAGTTACCTTGTTTCTTTTGTAAATCTGTGTGAGTCCTGTCTTCAGTCCTTTGGGTAAGATGCCAAGAACCCAGGAATACCTGCCCCAGATCCTAACTTGCAGTAACGGGAGATAGACGTCGACAGAAGGACGATTATCAACTGAAAAGGAAGGCACGTGCTGGTTCCCTATGTCACACCCTTACATGAACCTGGGGTGGAACCTTAAACAAGGTCCTTTTGTCTTAGTTTGGTTTCTATTGCAATGACCAAAACAACTTCTGAGTCAAGGGTTTGTTTGGCTCATACATTCAGATCATAGTCCCTTACAAAAGGAAGTTGGGGCAGGGGACTCACGGCAGGAACCTGAAGATAAGAACCCATACAGAGACCGTGGAGAAACACTGCTTCCTGACTTGTTCTCATTTGGCCTGTTTTCTCAGATTGTCCAGGACCACCCACCCAGGAATGGCTGTGTACTCCCGTATCAATCAGTAATGGAGAAAATGCCTCAAAGACTCACCTACAGGCTATCTAATGGAGGCCTTTTCTTAATTGAGGTTCCCTCTTCCCAGATGACCCTAGCTCGTGTCCAGTTGACAAAAAAAAAAAAAAAAAAACCACCAGTCTCAAAACCTATAGGGAACTGAGTTGAAGGTGCTCGTCCCAAGATGCTACATGCAAATGAGCATGTATGCATATATAAATGAATGTGTGTAAATGAACTACATGCAAATGAGATAAGAAAGAGAAAGGACAGATCTGCCGGCTTTACTGGCTTCAGTGTGTTCTGTCTTAACTTGTCCACAAAGCCCAACAGAGAGAAAGAATCAACGAGAGGAACCTGTGCTGCCAGGGTAAGCCAGGGTGGAGCAAATCTTGCACTCAGGAGGGAATGTCACTCAGTCAGTGTTATAGAATCTATAGTCAGCAGTGAACTTTGGTGTTATAAGAGGATTGCAAGTACAGACAGGAGAGGCCAGTCACCTGGGAGAAGAGACACCCAAGGATTCTGTTTCATGCAGGATCCAGGCTAGCCTGGCATTGTGCCCTGTCATTTGGCCTTGTTATCCCCAAACCATCAAAGGGGCAATGGAATTCTATCCAAGGCCTTAAGAATGTGGAGGAGCCCATACAGACACCCCTTGATTGCCATCTTGTCTATTCTTTACCTTTGCCCTGCAATCACCTCCTTTTTGTCTATACCATGGAACCTCTTAACTTCTGGGGTGTGTGTCTTCAATAAAAAACAAGCTTTGGCTCATTGCCCCCTCTTCTGTCCTGGACATGTTGAGAGACCAGTCATGAGGGAAAATTGATTCACTGACCTTTGGTCTCCATAGGCAAGGTGGAAGGGGTGCAGGCTGGCCCCAGTAGCTGTAACTGCCTAGAACCCTATAGGCTTTTGGATTGGTATGGAATAGGAACCCCGGAGCCAGGGGCAGGGAGGAGACAAGGGGAGTCACAGTGCAAGAATCAAAGAACCTCTGTAGCCAGGAGAAATAACCTGAAGCCAGAAGCCTGAGAACTTCCCTTTCTTTGTTCTCCTTTCTCTCGTCAATGTGGATAAATACATTTGCCTCTTTCTGTAAAACCCAAACCTTGGGGCTTCCCCACTAACTACTCCAATTCCCTTCCCTGAAAGAGACTGCCCTATGACTTAGATCAAGTTAGTTTCATATGGCCAGGAATAACAGCTTGTGCTTGAAATCCCACCTCTTAGGAAGAAAACTGGTGTGAATAAGAGGGCTATGTAGTGAATTCCAGGCTATTCTGAGCTACAGATGGAGACAGTATCAATCAAGCCAGAACAAAACAAAAATCTCAATAAGGAAAGAACAGGGGGAAAGCGGAGGGAAAGTGGGAAGTAAGTTAACTTGCTTTTGTATAAACCAACAAAGAACTGTACCAAGTTCCTTGCCTCTCCCTAGTACCCATCTTCTATTCATGAGAGGAGAGGATGGAATTCAAGACAGGGATGCCTAGACACAGTGTCTGAAAATGAAGTGTAAATTCCAAGCAGACTATGACAGAGCTGCCTCTTTTTCTCACCTAAGTGAATTCAAACTCAAACCTTTGAGACAGCCATACTTGGACATGTTGAGAGACCAGTCATGAGGGAAAATTGATTCACTGAAAGAACTGTCTGTCAGAACATAGCCAGGACCTGAAAGTTTCAATTAAAATGCCACCAAGAACACTGTGTCATGGTGTCATGGCAGCTGTAAAAAGGTTTTTCTGCCTACCCCAATCACTAAAACAGTGGACAACAATTTGCTTGCCCTTTGCATCCTTTCTTAGAAGATAATCTAAATAGTATTTCTGCAGTTATGTAGAATTCAAAATTCAGTTTGTAAAGTAAGAATGTTAAATAAGGAATCTTTTTTGAAAGCAAGTATTTATTCCAAACCATACTTTGAAATTATTTCAACCTTGTCTGTAAGATACTCTCACTCTGAGAACCATTGAATTAAAAAAAAAAAAAAAAAAGCAGAACCAAAAGACTATCAGCAATTTAAAATTCAAACAATATGGGATCCCCAGAGCCTAGTCTTTAAGCTGGATCTATCTGTATGTGAGAAACGGACTTGTCCTCCTAGTGCTTTAACAGGTTGAACCTCTCACCTCCCTGGCTACTGTGAACTGAAGAAATGCTAGACTTTCTGTGACCTCTGTTTGAGAATGTGGCTTAGAGCAAAGGCCTCCTGGTGATCTCACTTCAAGTCCACCAGGAGGCTGAGGACCATATACTCTGAGATGCACCTGCCATGCTAAAACAGACTGCAGAGCAGAGCCCACTGTGAGCTGAAGCTCTCTAGATAGCTGTGTCTGTATATGAAGGATCCTGCATGCTGTTGTCCCTGGCCTGAACAGAACACTGAGACATTGCATGCCGATGGCTAGAATTATCTTGGGCTATCTGTAGCCCTTTCTTATGTATCATTGTCCCTTCTAGCCAGCATCTGTCTCTGACTTAACACCCTTACTTTAAGATACAGCTCTTGCGTTTTGTCATTAATCTAAAAGAAATTCTATTCTCCACCAACTTTAAAGCTAAAAACGTGATGAAAGAGATTTTCCTGCCTTGATGCAGTGTTTCTACTCAATAATCTACAGGTGTATCCTGTAGGTTCATGAATTTGTGACTTTCTTTTATCCTTCCAGGGTGGAACATTGTCTTTCAAGGAACCTTGAATCTATATCCCCAAGCTATGGCCAGTTATACCAGCTGGTCCAGAGTAAACCTGTTTGCTTGTTTATGATTTTCTTTTTGAGAGAGAGAAAGAGAAGATTTCTCCCTGGGTTGTAGCCCAGGTTGGCCTGGAACTCACTACACAGCCCAGACTGGCATCATGATCCCCCTGTCTCAGCTTCCTGGATTCTAGAATCACACTTGTGTGATATTACATAAGTAGGCCTAAAGATAGTTTTCTATTTTCTTAACAGGTGTTATTTTATGCCCATAACATCCCTATGTTCAGCTTGTTTTGGAAAAGAGGTCTGCCTACAAAGACAATACAGGAAAGAGAAAGAACTTTAGGGGTCCACTCATCACCCTTAGCCTCCTAGGCTTATCAACAGTTGACCAAATAATGTGAGGAAAAGGTTCAGTCTTTGATTGCAAGCTTAGGAAACTCACCTCTTTCAAAGGGTAGCTCATTCAGGTGACACCTTGGCCCCCTCAGATGGTGCGTGTTCCAAGGGATCAAAAATAGAAGCCAAAACATTCAATGGAACTTCCAACAGATCAGAAGTACATCCTGCATCAACCATTATGTGGGTATAGGAACAGAACGTTCCCAATTATTTGTTCTTGAAGCCTGTTGGGCTGAACCACTGTAACAGTGAAGGGAACAACTTCTCTGTCCTTTGAAGTTTATGAATTGATCCCACTGTAATTCCTGAGAAAAGTTACATTAACAGACGGGGCATGCATATGTAGTCTGTGCAAGAGCATTGGTGGGGTGTCACAGAAATGCAATGTGAGTGTTCTGTGATGTAATGGGATTTGGTTTACATGCCCTCTTCACAAGCAGGAGCTAGGTGGGGAGGCGGGGCTATAAGCACATCTGGAGGAATCAGAAGAATGGGGGGGGGGGGATAAATGTACTTGAAAACAAACAACAGGCAAGCACTACACACTGGGTACCATCTTCAGAGATCCAACAGTGCCATGCCTGGGAACCAGCATCGTGCCAGAAGGCTGCTCTTGTACTCATGAGAACTCTTTCTGTAATTATAGTGACCTGTGTGGTCCTTGCTCTAAATGATGCTCTAAAGGGGTGAGAAGTTCCCTTAACCTCCACCTACATCAAAGGGTGACAGTGCACTCCAGCCCAGCTTTGTAAAACCTCTAAGTTTGATCACAACAAACACCTAATGTTGATGTTTAAACATTTAATGTTGATTCCGAGTTGTGATGAGTTTTTACATAAGTACAGCATTTTGTTGTCAACCTAAATGGACTTAAAAGTATACCATGAAACAATATTCGGTACTTAAAGCATTAATCTCAATTATTGAGATTCTCACTTTTGTTCAGTTTTGCTCTTTTTTATTTAAATGCTTTAATTACCTCTCATATTTACATATCCATTCTCCCTCATCCTCCCGTCCTCAAATTCAGTTTTGCTCTTTTGGGACAAAGTCCTGCTATGTAGCTCTGGCTGGCCTGCAACTCACTATGTGGCCCAGGCTAGCCTTGAACTCAATGGCAATTCTCCTGCCTCTGCCTTTCAAGAACTGGAACTGGAGGCATGAGCCACCAAACCCCGCTATATCTGTTCAATTGTGAAAACAGAAGCACTGAAATCTAACTTCCCTCCCTCTTGTAAACAAACAAACAAACAAACAAACAAACAAATTCTTGTTTGTCCCTACTGTTCAGTTTCTTCAGATTGGTCTCATTCTGATGCATGTTCCTCACTTGTAGGTAGCACTGGTTGCTGGACCAGAGTTCCTGCTCTCTTTTTGCTTTTCCGTTTGAGGTCACTCAGTTGTCTCCACTTAAAGCCAATGACTTGTAAGACAAATGTGTGTTTGGTTCAGACATCCAGTCACCTCACCACCCTCATACAAGGTGACTTCTAGCAGCTAACTCTGGTTTGGAACTGAAGTATTTTTAACCCAACCTGTCCCCTTCACTGTGTTTTATCTCGACAGAATTTGAGTCACTTCACTGAACCAAGGTCATGTGAGGTTTGCTACCTGTAATGAGCATGTCACCTTCCACCTTACCCAGCGATCTTATCGTGTACTCTGTGGGTCTTCCTGGTTCTTTCACATAAATGCTGTTTGGACTCCTGGAACTGCTATATGCCTCAGATTCCACAAGTTTCCCATCTCCTCTCTTATGCAAAACTATGGAAACAGCTATCAAATGTTAGATTCAAAGAAACGTGGCTTCTTTGACAAATTTGACAAATACACAGACAAAATGGGGTAGAGCTGTTAAATGAAAAGAAATGTGGTGGACATGGCAACCAAAATGCAGTGTGAACACTTTCCTTATTCAAACCAATCTAATTATATGCATTTATTGAGGAATGTATATGTGTTATTTGTAAAACTAGAGAAAATAGTCAGACATTATATAATATGACTATTAATATTTTTAAATGTTAAATAAGATTATAGATAATTTTTTTCTTTAAATTCTTATCTCTTTAGTTGGCTGTGGTGTGTATGCCTGGAACACCAGCATTTGGGAAGCAGAGGGATTGACATGAGGCCAACCTGGGCTACGGTAGTGAGATTCCTTATCTCAAAAAACACAAATCAAACAAAAACAGCTCACACAATTTGCTTGTTTAAGATAATACAGATGAAGTCACAAGATGCCTGGAAGTAACTTCAGAGTATTCGAACAGGTGTATAAGGGAGGGACGAGAGTCCACAAGGTGCCTAGAGGGCGAAGGGGAGCCCAGCAGGTGCCTAGAGGAGGGAGAGGAGTCCAGCAGGTGCCTAGAAAAGGGCAGTTCAGCAGGTGTTTAGGGGAGGAGTCCAGCAGGTGTTTAGGGGAGGAGTCCAGCAGGTGTTTAGGGGAGGAGTCCAGCAGGTGTTTAGGGGAGGAGTCCAGCAGGTGTTTAGGGGAGGAGTCCAGCAGGTGTTTAGGGGAGGAGTCCAGCAGGCACTGGACAAGTGCTGAGGCATAGACATTTGTATTGACAACTGCCAAAGCTGAGAGATAGACACATGGAAGTTCAGCATGTATAATTCTCTTTGTAATACATTTTTGCACAATTTCACAGGTAAAAATTTAAAATAAGATCAATGCAAAAGGCAAGTTCTTTCTCCAAGGTTCCCTTGATCTGAACTTTCACTGAGAGAATTGGCCCAGGTGCTTCAGGATCCCCTTCCTCCCAACTGACAGTGGGGCTAGGATATTTCCCTCCTCTCTAGTCTATTTTCAAGAGTTTGACATTTTGATCTCCCTACCAACCCTCTGTTTTCCCTTTTAGTCATCTCCATTCCTTTGTGTCAGCCACTGACCTGCAAAAACACCTTCTCTCAGCTATCCCTAGTGGCCACGCTGCATTGAGACAGATCGATGCCTCATGAAACCCACATCAGGGAAGCTTTTGCTTCCAGTAGATGGGAATTCACAGAGACCCACAGCCGGACATTGTGCAGCCAGTGAGAGACATAGGAGCACTCAGTTCTAGATGGGAGCCTCCTTCCCCCCAGGGCTCAAGGATATATGCAGAAGAGGAGGCCAAAAAACTAAGATATGGGTGGTGGATAACTCTGAAGAAACTGTCTTCAGGAGACAACAGGATTGACACACATATGAACTCACAGAGACTGTGGCACATACACAAGACCTACACAGGTTCAATGGTCATATTCTCCGACCTACATTTTAGAAGTATTGAAAACCTAAAACTCCCATTTCCTTCCAGCATGCTAACTGATGAAGGAACCACTCAGAGGACAAGCAGGCAAGTGCATTACCAGATTAGCAGGGGATGCAGCTTAGATTGGAAGTTTTCTTTGATCTGGAACACTGAGGGTATATCCAAGCCTGGGTCTAAGACTCTGAGTTCACTTAGGCATCTGGCTGCAAACACAAGCCCTGTGTTGTATACTGTGTCTAGGATGGACATTGCCTGTGGAAAGATGTTGCCCAGTGACATGGAGGCTAGCCTGTTCCTACCTGAGAAGTTGGGAAATCAGGGAGAGAAACAGAGACAGAGAGAGCACAAAAGCCCTCCTTTGCTTAGTCTTCTAGCATAGAACACAGTCCAAGGGTACTGGGACCATGTTCTGTCCATTGGAGATGGAGCAGGGCTATAGGGCCACACACTTCCTTGTGAGGACTATGTCCAGAGGATGGAATAAGTGAAAGTGTTCTCAGTGGGCCAAACCAGGAGCCTTGTGAAGACAAGGATGTATTGGATCTCCTACATTTGAAGTTTTAAAGCTGAAGAGGGTAGTTTGGGGAGGCTGACATCAAAGTGATTCATCTCCTTAGCTAGTTCTGAGTTTCAGATGCTTGCCCTACAAAACCTCACAGAAACCTCTGATTTCCATATGGATACAATGACAAATACGGTCACTTTGTGAATGAGCAGTGCTTTTCTGAACCATGTAATTGTTATCCTTGAAATGCAATCTTGTATTTAAACATCTCCATGCACAGCAAGAATGCTCTTTTGCTTCTCAAATACCATAGATCTCAGAGTAAGGTCCCTGGACTGGCGGTGTGAGCATCACCCTCAGAACTGCAGAGTCCAGAGGAGACCTAGCCTGAGAACAGGGTTGCTCTGCCCACCTCTTCCCAATCAGGGTTCAAACCTAGCTCTGCTCCTTCTGAGCTCTGCCACCTTCAGCCTGAGACTAAAGCTACCTGCCATTCCTCTTGGCAAGTATGCCTCTCTATTGTCAATGACCCAGGGATGGAATACCTTCAGATTCTCAAACGTTAAGCTTCTTTGCTCTACTCCTCCCCAGCACAGTGAATGCCATTTATCGCAGAGCAATCCCCTAGCCCAGAGATTGATGAGGCAGCTCAGTGATGGACAAGCCTCTGTTGGCATGCCAGGGGAGCCTCATGGCATTGGGTGTTCAGGAAAATGCACTTGAGAATGGGCTACAATGTCCTGCTGCCAGTTAAGAGGGGGCTCATTGTTCATTGTCCTGCAGCTCTCCACTCTCCACCCAGTTTCTGCCAAGCCCCTGTCAAGGAGAGCAGAGAAGTCTCATCATGAAAACAAGGGGCAGACTCTCAAGGCACCCCTCCTTGCAAGTCCCACAGTCACCTGCTACCATCACCACAGTGTCACTTTCTTGCCCATCTCTACCCATATCTAGTATCTTCCTATTCTCAAATTGGACACGGTCTTTATTATCTATTGTTTGTATATGTGTGAATACAGAGGTGTGCACACCACCGTGTATGTGTGGAGGTTAGAGGACAACTCTTTGGAGTAGGTTGCTTCCTGATGTCTTACCTCCTTAAAGTCAAGTATCCCCCTGCCATCTTATGAGATACGGGGATTGCACTCAGTTCCTTCAGCTAGTATGACATGGCCATTAACTACTGTGCCATCTCACTGGTCCAGGACACAATTTTCACTACAGGGCTGGGCAGTCTGCGTGTCCTGAGCTGTGTCAGCTTAATATCTGTGGCAGTTCCAGCCATCACACTCATTAAGAGAGAAAATGACAAAGGTGTTGTTTCCTTTTTTTTTTTTTTTTTTTTTTTTTGCAGTGGAAGCACCCTGAGAGGAACTCCAGCTGCCTGAGTGTTCTGTTCCATGGTCCTGGATGACTGCCTAGAGAAAAATGTCTAGACTGTCACAGAGAGGACAATGTACAAGGGCCACCATGAACCCCTTTACTGAGGCTCAAAACCAGTCTGGAATGCCTCTGCTTCATGTACCTGAAAGTACACTTCTGGGGAGGGACTGTCACTGCCTCACTGTGAATTCCAGGACTGGGTGGGATGTAGAGCACATGGATCTGAGTATGTGTTGGGTTGGTTGGTGGTGGGCCCATTTGTTTTCTGTAGCTGTGATAAGCACCATGAGCTAAAGCAACTAGGGGAGGAGAGGGTTTAGTTGGCTAATGGACCCCATCTAGTGTAACACTGAGGGAAACCAAGGCAGGAATTAAGCCAGGCAGGCACCTGGAGGCAGAAACTGAAGCAGACACAATTGCTGTTTCCTGGCATGCTCAGCCTGCTTTCTTAAACAGCCCGGGCCCACCTGTCCAGGGGTGGCACCACCCACAGTGGGCTGAGCCCTCCACATCAATAATCAGTAAAGAAAAATGCCCCACAGAGTTGCCTACATTTCAATCTGAGAGAGGCATTTTCTCAATTGATGCTCCCTCTTCCCAGATGACTGTAGCTGAGTCAAGCTGACAGAAACTAGCCAGCACGGATGGTCTTCTGACTGCACCTTTCGTATTGTGAGGCAGCAACAACTCACTCCAACAGGAGCCATGACCATGAACACTCATCAAACCACATGAAATGGCAGAGACCACTCAATAAGCTCTGACAGTCCCCACAATAGATACATTCATATTTGGGAATAATCTCTACTCCCTGGCCTTGTCACAGGCTGGGGCCAAAGAGAAAAGGAAAATTCCTCCCCGGAGATAGCAAACAAACAAAAAAAAATCATTCAGGGAGGAAGAGATATTGATAGATTGGTTCTTACATCTCAGGTGGTCTGCACCAGAAGCTAGGGTGGTGAGGTGGGAATGTAAGGACTCAGGTATTACGTTGGCCTATCCCTGTCACCTGGCAGAATGCACCCAGTCAGTACCCTGGTCAGCCCATGGCTGCAGAGTATGCATGCAGGTGCAAAGGACCCCTTTAAAAGACAGACCCCCGCCCACTTACACTCTCTTTCCTGCCAAACTCTGGGGCAGACAGGAATTTTACTGTCTTTCTCTTCTCTTCTGTCCTTTCTCTGTCTCTGTGTCTCTTTACCTCTTTTCTCTTTCCTTACCCCCCTTCCCTTTCTAATAAAACTTCTCACTAAGCTCTGTCTGCCTGGCATGTTTGTCTCCCGCCTTGGCCACCCTCGCCTACCATGAAATCTGCCAAGGTCTTCCACGAGCTTTGTCCTAATGGTGAGGTGTGAGAACTCCTTGGGAGGATTCTAACTGGCTGTAAGAGATAGTGAGATAGATGGATGCATTGATAGCAATTTGAACCATAAAGTAAATGGAGCCCAAATTCCAAGGAGTACTAACAGTTTATTCAAAATAAGCCTTGTTAAGAGATAAACTTAGGTGCACTTAACCTTTAACAAACCTCTTTGATCTAACAAGAGTTCAAGTGCTGGGCGGTGCCAAAGGATAAGCAGTTTAGGCTCTGCCAAGAGGCAGGAGGGAGTCTCTGCCAAGAGGTGTGAGAGGGAAACCTAGAAGGTGTTTGCAGAAGCAAAGCAGAAAGTATTTGATTGTTTAAGCTGTGGAGTTCCAAGAGGTCAGTTGTCGGTTTCTGCTCAGGCAGGTTCAAATTAAATTATGCTGTGTAGACAGAGTCAGCTTCAATTCGCTTATGTAGGAACCCCAGACACTGGAGTTGTCTCTGCTGGATGACTTCCTTATTAGAAAAAGAAGGGACAAAAAAATGACACATGCAAATTACAGCCAGCCATGTGAGGCCTCCAGACATCACTTACTAGCCCAGTACAGTGAAACGGAGTTCCCGTAAAGGAGTTTTGAGGGTATAATACCACAACCCATCCTTCTCTCCATCCCTCCCTCTTCCATCTCCTCCCTCCTTTAATTTCTTCCTCCCTTATCTCCTCCTTCCTTCATCTCCCCCTCCTTCATCTTCTCTGTCCTTTTCTTCCTCCCCCCCTTCCATTCCTGTGCAAAAACACAGTAAATACCTGCCTTCCTCTGAAGTGCTGTACACATTTCTCTGGCATCACACCTGGCTGCTATTTTCTCCCCTCCTTCTCATTTATACCTCCCCGCCCCCAGCTAAAGCCTGTCACTGCTTTGGAGTATGACTCCTTGTGTTTCTGACCACCGGACAATACAAACTTTAACACAATTGACATGGAGATGATTAATTTCTCCAGCAGTTTGGAACAACAAATCATGTACTCTCTTTTCTTTATCCCATTTGTCCTGGAGGGAAATCTCCCTTCCTTCCTTCCTTCCTTCCTTCTTTCCTTCCTTCCTTCCTTCCTTCCTTCCTTCCTTCCTTCCTTCCTTCCTTCCTTCTGCATGCAGTTCTAGATCCACCTGTAATGAGTCTTTTTCTCTGTCCCACTAGCTCCCAAATAATGGCATGGAGACTTCTTATTAATTATGAAAGCTTGGCCTATAGTTTATCCTTGTTTCTAACTAGTTCTTTAAATTTAAATTAACCCATTTATATTAATCTACATTCTGCCATGTGGCTTGTGGCTGTTACCTCTCCTCCTGCACATGGTGCTCGCTTTGTGTCTCCTGGTGTCTCCACCTTTCTTCACAGAGTCCTCTCTATCTCCTAAAGACCTGCCTGTACCTCCTACCTAGCTATTGGCCATTTGGCTCTTTATTACACCAGTCACAACAATACGTCTGTACACAGTGTACAAACATCCTGCAACATCCACCCCAGCACTGAGTGGAGTCCTCATGATTCTGCAGTTGTTCTACTCAAGGCATGGCTTCCTGCTTTCTCTCATTTCTCTCCTCATTTGCTCTTCTTCTTGGTTTCTTGTCCTCTTTCACAGATAGCCCTTGTTCCATAGTGTCTCCTCTTCTTCAACTGTCTTTTCTCTTTCTGTCCATCTGTAGTGGAGAGCGGCTAGACTCCCCATGGGGCCACCGAGAGGCAGATACACATATTAGCAGAGACTTTGGGCTTTGAGACTCCAATCCTTCACTAAGCATTCTGGGTAGTAAGAGTATTTACAAGGCAAGATTGTAGCCCTGCTGTTGTACCCCATCATCCGTTCTCATCAGCATGAACCCATCACAAAAGGGATTAGAAAATGGACATACACACTGTTATGTACCCAGCCTTGGAGACTGAAAATTCTAACAGAGTTCTCATCTTCTCAAAGTGTGTCCTGTCCCTAGTAACTCAAGTTCCAACAGGAAACTCCAAATTCTACCTGCTTTCTAGAAGGCATCCTTCTGGTCATCCACCTGCCTCCAAGGCAGACAGCATTTCTTCAACAAGTTCTATCATGTTCTCCTGACATCAGATTTCTGCTCAGAGATACCCTTCTGTTTGCTACCTGGCAGCCTCCTCATTCCTCAAACTCATGCAGTTGTGCCACCTCTACAAGGGCAAGTGACCATCACTGCCTTTGATGACAGGTTGAACCACTTGCCCCTCTCTCCTCTCCAGGATCCGTCTCTAATGTTTTACAAAATGTACTCAAGACAGGTTCTGCCAGACTCTAGCCAGCCAAGAAGAAATGCCTAAACAGTAATAGGTTTGGTTGGAACAGTGCCATCTTGAGAGTTAAACCACTTTTGCTGCCACCTAGAGCAGGCTGGGTGGCAGTTTCTGTACCAGGTGTCCAGTGTACCCTTGCTTGCCTGTGTGATTGCTTTAAGGCCCTTTTGGGCAATGAGCATTGCTATACATCTCTTTTAATGACATTCTGCAAAAGACTCACTGTTGTGCCCATTACACATGAGTTGAATGTGGAGAGGAAGTGACTTCTCCAAGTTCTTGTGACAAGCAGATGGCAGAGTGGGGACAGGAGGTTCTCTTGATTTGGAAACAAAGGCAGCAAGGAGGACTCTTAATTAGGGCCTCTTTGTGTTTCCATCAGTGTGTTCTCCATTTCCCCCTTTTGAATGCATATCAAGTAAATCTTACTAATGCAAAGTTGGATAAAAGGTTTTGAAATGCATGAATTTGTTCTTGAAAACATAATCATTAATCAAAGGCCACACTTCTGTTTCATCAAACAGAATGCTTCTAAATTTCCAGGATGTTTTCTTGGGTGGAAGGTAGAGAAGTGTTCTGAGCTCTGCACTTCTAAACATACCTTTTTAAATCAATAATAACTCTTTGTCCAACTCTCCCCACCATGATCCTTTTTCCTCAGCCTCTCCAGTGCTGGAACTACAGGTGTGAAAGCTAATTCTGCAGTTTGTTGTTGTTTGTTTAAAACTAAGAGCAAACTACCTTCTGTCCTGACAATAAGCTATCTTATTTTCTTCATTGTATACTTTTAGAAAAATATGTATTATCAAAAGAGCAACATTTCATTTTTCATTACTTGGTATATCCTGAAATCAGTGAAATATGACATCACTTCTGGCATGGTAGCATTGGGCAGAGTTGTCTCCATATTAAGAAACCATTTTTTCTTTCTTTGTCATCTTTTATTGTCATTATATATAATGATGGGTTTCTTCATAACATTTCATATATGCATATGAATTTTATTTTAGATACACACATGAGATTTTTTTAAAACATAGTGCTTCCTCGGGCTGTGTCAGATCAGACTGACATGAGAACTCAAACTACAAGGGCATGCTAAGTTCTTTGAGTTTAGTTCTGAGTCTGCAGTGGGCCCATGGCATTTCTGAGAGAGCCTTTGAAAAACGTTGTTTTCGTTTCTTCCATTTTTAGATGAGATTTACAATCTGCTGCAGAGATCCTGAGAACTAAGTATCAAATGATGGCCAAGCACTTTGCTAGCACTAACTGGTTATTAATGATTTAGGGGTGCATCTGCAGCCTTCATCTGCTGGGGGAAGCAGTGCTTGGCACATCCCATTTCAACATCTAGCATGCCTCTGAAATGTCCCCCACCCTGAGTTTCTCAGAAAATGATGTGATTTCTTTAAAATGAGACTTTAAAATTAGTTTTTATTTGATAGTGCTCAATGTACTTTCACAGCAGTCGCCTTGTTGTGTTCCTAAGAAAAAACCCTGGGTGGTATAAATAATACACAGCCAGCCCTCCCAGTGTGTGGGCTGTATGGCTGTGGATTCAAGCACCCTCAGATTGAAATGTTCTGTTTTTAGAAAAGCATCTGTACTGAACATGTACAGGCTCTTCTCTTTGTCATTGTGCCCTGAGAGCTCAGCCTAACTACTAACAGACATTTATATTCCATTAGCTATTATAAATGATCCAGAGATGATTTGTGTATGGGAATATAAGCACAATTTATATCATGCTATCATATGACCCAGCTTAACAGAAGAGACTTGAACATGCAAAAATTTTGCTATCTGTGGGGCTGGATAGGGCAGGATTTTAGAGCCAATTCCAGGAGATACTAAGGCACAACTATATTTTCTGGAAATGGGTCTGCAAGGAATAGAATGCCCTATAAACACTTACCTGTTTACATAAACAAGTATTTACTAATACAATTCTCATGTAAGGAGAATAATTGGAGAAAGGCACCAAGGTAAGATACTGAGTCTGTAGTGACACCAAAGATCCAAAGTCACTGTTTTTTTTTTTTGTTTTTTTTTTTTTGTCTTTGTAATCTTTGATGAATTGGCTTGTCATATCATGATCACAAAACACTACAGCTTCTCATGACAATTATTTTGAAGGTATGAAATACAAAAGACAGTACTAATTACAACTATTCCTTTTTTGTTTGTTTGTTTTTTAAACAGATTTTACCTCATGTATAGTTCTTTTAGACCTGAATCACATGATCACCAATAAGGCAAGAAAATTAGAAAGTATATTAGTGACTTTTCTATTGCTGTGATAAAACACCATGCCTAAAGCAACTTGGAAGAAAGAGTTGATTTGGACTGACAGCTTCAGAAGGTTAGAGACTAGGATGGCAGATGGGAGCCAACAGGTGGCAGACATGGTGACTGGAGCAGCAAGCAGAGGACTCACCTCTTGAAGTTCAAACACCAAGCAGAAAGTGAACTAGAAATGGTAAGAGTCTTTAAATTCTCAAATCCCACCTCGATTGTCATACTTCTTCCAACAAGGCCATACTCCTAAATGTCTCAGACAGTGCCATCAATTAGGGACCAAGTATTTAAATGCTTGACACTATGGGGACATCTCATTCAAACCACCACCGAAAGCCATGTATGTTTTTTTGTTGTTGCATTGTGTTCTTTCTTCCCTAGCATGTTCTTCTGGCCTGAGCACAGGGAAGCAGCAAGGAAAGGGGGCCAAGGTCAATGGATTGTCTCAGAGATGCCCTGTGTGGTCCTGTAAAGGAAATCCTTTTGACAAATGATAGTTACTCGAGAGCCGGTTTCTCAATGCTGCGGAAATATCTGACAATAGCTTATAAACTCAACCAGTATTTTAAGGTGGCTGAAGGCCACCCCGAATGGTCAGAGCACACCCCATTTCATGATGCTGCAGGATGTGGGCTTTCTCTCGAGTAGATACAATGGTCCCAGCTTGCTAGTGTTTCTCGGGAATTGTCTTTAACCCATTTTCAAAAACCTCTGACTGCCTTTTCCTTTCCTTGTTGTACGCATTGTCAAGAGGACCACAGTAAGGTCACTAGAGGTATGTTAGAAGAATGAGTCACTTAGCAGAGGGCTGCTGTGGGGAAGACAAATGTGTGGCTCCTGCTGGAATCAGTCAGGGGTTCTACAAGAAAGAGAGCTGGGAGCAAGCAATTCAGAGAAAGAGGCACTGATGTGATGGGAGGGTAGGGGCAACTGGGTCAGGGAAAGGCACTGCCTGTGTTGCATGCCACGGGCCAGGAGCTGCAGCCACCTCCTCCCCAGCCGCCCCTCACACTGAGAAAACACTTAGCATCTCCAGAGAAGCTCCGAGGGCCCTGTCGTATTTGCCTGCAGAAAGAGACTACATAGCAAAAACAAGCCCTGACATGCACACATCCCCTTAATTCAGTGGTTCTCAACCTTCCTAATGTTGTGACCCTTTAATACAGTTCCTCATGGTGTGCTGACCCTGACCATAAAATGATTTTCATTGCTACTGAAGTAGCAATGAAATTTTGCTACTGTTAGGAATTGTAACGCAAGTATTTGTGTTTTCTGGTGGTTTTAGGAAACTCCTGTAAAAAGGTTGCTTGACCCCTAAGTTGAGAACACAGTACATGGGGAACCCAATTTGTATGAAATTTGGGAATTTGGGGAAGGCATGTTTTAGTTCCCATTCCTTGCAAAATTCTTGTTACTAGAGGTGTTACAGCCTACTGTGTTCAAAGCTATCAAATGTGAGCAGAGGCAAGAATCATCGCTTACAGCAAAAGGAGTCTCCCTTAGGCATGGACTTGCTCATTTTGACTTTGTGCTTTAAATTCTACTGACAAAGGCTTAATTTAAGATAAATCACACAGGATGGCAGATCTGGTGTCTGGAATATAAAAATAACCTTCATTGTTCACTGGAGACTTAGTCTGTGCTAGACTCCACCGTTAGTGCTTCAGTGTCTCCCTTTGAATCTTACAGCCACCCTGAGTGGCAGGAAGTTTTCATAGAGCCAGCATTGAGCTGATTAGTTGTTCAACATAGTAAAGACACCACAGTGGCAGAGCCAGGTTTCACATCATGGCTCCTGAGTCCAGGTTCCTCACAGCTAGAGCTCTGTGCTGGGCCTTCACCAGTTTGCCTAACATGTGCAACCAGTGCTGAAGGAACCGGCCACTTAGAGCAGTCTGTTGACTGTTAAGTTATTGTTTACTGCCCACTTCCTAGGCAAGGTAGGTAATGGGACTGGATGACTCTCACAGCGGTGATAAAAGTTGGCACTGTTAAAGACTGTCTGTGCAGCTCCTCCATTTGCTAGTGATCTCTGTCAGAATTAAAGCGACATTTTGCCTGGGAGTCTCCTTGAGATTTAAATTCACAAAAGAAGCGACTTCTTTTTGGAAGGAATCCCCCAAAGTCTGTCTCTAAATCCTGGCAACAAAGGGAGAGAAACTGATGGAGGGACAACAGATCCTGAAAGAGACCCACACAGACTCCCACTGTGCGAAAGGGACCTGTGTCTTAATTTTAGAAAGACATTTTGGGAATCATCTCAAAACCTGCCCAACACTGCCCCATATTCTGGCTATTTATCACTGTGTACTCATAAATCATCCCAACACTCACTGGCCTAAAATAATCCTTCATTTATTTTTTTTTCCCATAAATCTGCAGTTTCGGAAGAGCTGAGAGAGGACAGGTGCCCTGCTTAGCTGGAGTAGCTTGAAGACTAAGGATGTCTTAGCTTCTATCCCCTCTCCAGATTTTCAGACTGAGATTGGTGTGTGTGTGTGTGTGTGTGTGTGTGTGTGTGTGTGTGTGTGTGTGTGTGTGTGTGTGATGCTGGCTGTCAGCTAAGACATCAAAATCTTTCAGTGGGATGCCTTGCAACACAGGGCCTCTGGCAAGGATCTCTGGAACAGTGGACAGCCATAGTGTCTTTTAGTACTTAGCCTTGCATTCAGATAGTTCCACAAGTCCCAAGACACAGATTCAAAAAGTGTCAGGGACACCTTGTTAGAGCAGAAGGCTGTTGAAGGCTAACTGAGATGAGTGTTGTTCCTCTGTTCCTTTGTACTTGGGGGGAAGAAACAGTGTGGTGACAGGGTTGGCCCTCAAATTCACCGATACAAAACAAAGCAGAAATGCATTGTCCAGAATTTCAGCTTGTTTGTTAATTCAACTGTTGGGAAAGGTTCATTTGGTTAAAATTATTTTCAGAAATCTACCAGAGTGAAAATTGTCCTTCTGACTTGAACCTTTTCTACTATTATGCACATTCTCTGGGTTCCTTTTTATTATTTAAATGATCTTATTTTGTGTGTATTTTATTGTGTGTTTTGCCTGCATGTATGTTTGTGCCACTCTTACATGCCTGGTGCCTGCAAAGGCCAGAAGAGGGAGTGGGAGCACCGGACTTACTGACATTTGTGGGCTGCCCTGGAAGAGCAGCCAGTGCTCCCTACCACTGAGCCATGTTTTGAGGCCCCTACTGGGTCATTCTTATTCATCCTTGAATGTTGCTAAGAGTGACTTCTCTGGGTCTCTGATCATTAGTTTCAAAGCCAAGTCCAGCACAGGAATCCTCTTTAGTGACAGTTTGGGATATTTTGTGACAGTGACCTTGAGCATGGAAAGGGGAAAGGAAGATGAATGGAACAAAACCAAAGTCATACAGCTGCTTTGGATATGGCCAACTTTGGGTTTTCTGTGACACCAAAGCCAATAGGGCAGACAAGGAAAACAATTACATGAAAAACACAAAGCAAAAGACATTTTCCCACTATCTCAAGCTTTTCCCGGAGACCTTATAAATAGCACAAGTGACTAATGGATCTCTTCCTTTCCCTCCTCTGCCACATTCTGGGTGACAAGGCAGGAAAAAAAAAAAAAAAAAAAAACAGATAAGCCCCCAGAGTGGCTGCATTTATTTGTGTTTGTCCATGTTAAGCTTCCTGATCCAAGTGACTTGGGAGACAGTAGCCAAACCTAAAATACAGAATTTGTTCTCTCTCTGTCTCTGTCTCTGTCTCTTTGTCTTTCTCTCTCTCTCTCTCTCTCTCTCTCTCTCTCTCTCTCTCTCTCTCTCCTTTTCTCCCTCTCTCCAAACAGAAAAACAGAAACCACAGCCTAGAGATTTTATAAGTTGGACAGAGTTATCATGCATCTGAGCCTTTTGGTGAAAGAGTTATCTGTAGATGTATGGTCAGTGAAGACAACAGCAAAGGCTGCGTTTGGCCTCCTGACTCCCATAGATAAACACAGACATCATTCTTAACCATCTGATCAAACAGTCATTTGTGCCATGAGAGCAGTCACTAGGAAGAAGTGGGTTATTCCATCCCTGCTTCTGTTGCTCCCTCTGTTGAGCCCTTTACTTACAACACGACAGCTATTAACAACAACTAGAAGACAACTTGAGTGCTTTGGGCTTTACTTCCATCAGCCTGGAGCTTACTGTTCAGGTCCTTGGAAATAGAACAGCTGTCCAAATGCCAACATTGATCATCGGAATTTGGAAACTAACAACTGGAGTTTAGGACTTCATCATATGAGTATTGAAGCATACAAGAATTCAGCCTATAACGAGCAGGTTCTGGAATGTTCTAGTAATTGTGACAAGCTCTCTTTTTCCTCCAGAGGAGCCTGCAAGCCCCCTCATGCCTGTTGTCCACCTGGCCTTGTGGGGTGAAAGACAACAGTGGCTCAGGAGCCTCTAAGCAGCATCAGAAACCAGGTTGGTAAGAGCTGACTAGTCCTGTGGCCTGTAGAGAAGCATCGAAGATTCCTCCTGAGGAAGGGGCTCAGGAGGAAGCCAGGTTCAGTGTGAGGGGACCTGACAATAGAGGGTAGTAACCAGGTTCAGGTATATTCTTACCTTGACATTCATAGGCTGAGGGCAAGGTGGCCAAGCTGTCTGTCCCTCAGTCCCCTTATTTGTACCTCTCTCACAAAGGTGGTGTGAGTTACAAGACTTAGCACAATTCAAGTCCTCAGAGCAACAGTCTTGCATGTAACACATGCTGTGCCGAGTAAAGGCTTAGTAGCTACACTCATTGCTTTAGTTATTTCTCTCTCACTGTGATGAAACACCATGGCCCAAAGCAACTTACAGAAGGAAGAGTTTATCTTGGTTGTGGTTCCAGAGTGGCAAGAGGTCATCATGGCCAGGAAGCATGGCAGCAGGCAGCAGGCACAGTGGCTAGAGCAGGAAGCCGAGAGCTTACATCTTTAACCACAAGCACAAAGCAGAGAGAATAAACTAGAAGTTGGTTGGCAAGGCATTTTCATCTCAAAGCATCAACTCCACCCCCCCCCCCATGATACACTTCCTCTGGTAAAGCTGTACCACCTAAACTTTCCCAAACCACACTACCAACTGGACATCAAGTGTTCAAATGGCCAGGACTATAGGGAACAATTATTACTCAAACTACCACACAAACAACGGCAAGCTGCCCAGATATCAGGTGGGACCAGGCATACCCCTGTGCTTGACAGAGTAGGAACACCATGGCCAAGAGGCTGAGAGACACTGTTGCAGATGTTACAAATTGCCAAATGATGTGAAATGCTATAAGCAGATCCAACTAAGGCTAAATGACACCTCCAGGGAACTGAGTTATGAGTCATGTGCTCCAGAGTTATACCAACCAGATTTTTTTAAAAATGGGAAAAAAAAAAAAACAAATAGCACAGGGTGGTTAAATGTATATTATTTCAAATGAGATAGGGATAACTTTAGCCTACAGTAATCAACCTTTTCTACCATAAAAAGAGCATGCTTTTGCTTGATTGGCCATCGTATCTACTAAGATTTGAACAATACTGAGAAGATTAACATGGTCCTATGCAAGGATGAAATGCAAATTCACCAACTGTTCTGTATTGAAGAAAAGGAAAGGAAAGAAAAAAAAGGTACATGATGTGCCATGGGTATGGTGGTACATTCCTATATTCTTAGCACTTGGGAGGTAGAGGCAGGAGGAAGAGAAGTTCAGGTCTTCCATGACTACCTAGTGAAATCAAGGCCATCCAGGCCTTGCGACCCTATTTCAAAAGGAAAAACACAACAATTGCATTTGAAAACTGAGGAGTTGGGCTGTGAGATAGCCCCATCAGCAAAACCCCTGACAAGCCAGTATGAAGATCTGAGTTTAAATCACAGGTACCCAAGTAGGCTTTCTCTTGGTCCACCACCCAGCTCCCAAATCATGACATGGAGACTTCTGATAGTTATGAATTCTGGCCCCTATCTTAGCTCTTATTTTAATCTGTTTCTCTTTATCTACATTTTGCCTGGGAGATTTTTACCTTTTATTCTGTATATCTTGCTTTCTTGCTGTTTCCATGTCTAGCTGGCAGCTGCCTGGCTCCTGGCCCAGGGCCTGTCCCTCTCTTTTCTCCCTCGTTCTCTTCTTCCTCCTCCTTATTCTCTCTACCCACCAGAACTGCTTATCCCTCTCCTGCCTAGCTATTGGCCATTAAGCTTTTTTATTAGACCAATCAGATACCTTAGGCAGGTAAAGTGAAACAATTGCAACACACCTTCACAAAATTAAACAAATGCAGCACAAACAAATGCAACACATCTTGACATCTTTAACAAAGGCAGCAGAAACAAATGCAACACACCTTCATATAGTTAAAGTAATTTCTTGCAGCATAAACAAATGTAACACATCTCTGCCTAGTTAAAATAATGTTCCACAACACATGGAAAAGCCTAGCACTGTGTATAATCTCATAACCTGGGGACAATGGAAGATAGGAGAGTGCCCAGAGCTTTCAGGACAGGCATTCTAGCCAACCAGCAAGCCCTAGGTTCAGTGAGCGAAGACCTTGTCTCAAAAAAAAAAAAAAATAAGATTGAGAGCAACAGAAAAAGATACCATTGTCAACTTTTGTCCTTCACTTTTGTATACGTGTATAAAACACCTATACATGCACACTCACTCATGCACACATGCAAACACACGAACACTCACTCATGCACAAATTACTTCAGAGGGTAGTTAACTACAGTGGCCAGATAATGTAAGAATAGTGTTTGAAGTACTAAAGGATGGAAGGGGAGAACTATGTCAGATTTTTTTCCCTCAGTGCTGGGAATTGAATCTAAGGCCTCACACACTCTGCCACTGACTGAGCTGTTTTTCCAGTGTGCCCCTCCCCTCCAACTTTTACAGACCAAGGTAATTCACAGTAATTATGAATAGTTCCTTAACTAGCAATTTCAACCCTACCAAATCCAATACACCTTTTATATAAAATATTTTACAGGCTATGGCAGCGTGAGCACGTGGCTGGTACTTGGAAGTTGGAAGGAGCATCAGGAGCTCAAAGCTGTCATTGGCTACACTGAGCTGTTGAGGGTAGTCTAGGCTACATAAGACTTTGTCTCTAACACCAGAAGAGGGCAGGAGAGATGGTTCAGTGATTACAAGTGCATTCTGTTCTTTCAGAGGAACCAAGTTCAGTCCCCAACACCCACATCCGGTGGCTCACAAATCCCTATTGACTCCAAGTCCATGGGATCTGATTCCCTCTTCTGGCTCTTTGGGTACCTGCACTCAGACACACTCATATACGAGTAATTTGAAAAATTAAAAATAAATCTTTAAAAAGACCAGAAACAAATAAATAACATGAGAAAGGGGAGAGTAAAATGAGGATGACTTGCATAATAAAGAATATTGATTTTTGCACACTGAATCATAGTACTTAAATCTTTCTCAGTGAATATCTGGCATTGTTTTGTAAGGCCATAGAAGAACTAATGACCCTTAACTGATCAGCTCTTTCTCTATAAATTATGATGTTTTAATATAAATGTATTTATTTATTTATTTACATATAACAATGATTTTCAAAGTGTAAAGAAGAAAATTAAAAGTGCTATTATTGCTCTGTGAGTCAAAATTTTCCCTGTGGCTACCATCATAAAGATTTACTTCTAATTGTTATAGATGGCTACTTAAACATTTTTTCTATAACTGAAGTTTAGATTTTTCTGTTGCATTTGAATGAATCCTTATGCCATGCACATGCCCCTAGGAATAAAAACGTGCTTCCAAAACATTTCAACACCTAAAGAATACCCTGTGAGTAATTGAGGATTTATTCAATCTTTTCTCGATTAAAAAGCTTTTCTATTCCTTTATTAGTGGATATGTTTATTGTTCTGTTTCTGATTCTGACTAATGAGCTGCAATAAACCCTCTCACTTGAATCAACTGGCATACCATGTTCTATATTTTGAGTGTTGAAAATATTAAATCTTAAAAAGATGTCTCTTCATATGTTTGAAATCATTTTAATGATATATTTTACTTATTTTTATTTTCATGTATGTCTGTGTGAGGGTGTTAGATGCCTGGAATTGGAACTACAGATAGTTGTGAGCTGCCATATGGATGCTGAGAATTGAACCCAGGTCCTCTGGAAGAGCAGCTCATGCTTTTAACCACTGAGGCATCTTTCCAGCCCCCTGTTTTACATTACTATTTTCTAACTGCTTACTAAAATTACGTCTAAATTTAAACTTTTTAAAATTATTTTTTGAGATAGGCCCAAGTGGACCTAGAATATTTTATGTAGCTGAAGCTAGCTTTGAACTCTTGACTGTCTTGCTGCTGCTTCAGAATGTTGGGATCACAGATATGTGCCACCATAACCATTCTAATTTGAAGTCATACAAGCAATACATAAGGAGACCCTTATATAGCTAGGGTGACTGACATGTTTTCTATAGAAATATAGTTGGATAGTTCATTTCTACTGTCAGCTATTCATTTATTATTTTATTGTTTAAAATTTGTGTGTGTGTGTGTGTGTGTGTGTGTGTGTGTGTGTGTGTGTGTATGTGTGTATGTGTGTGCAAGCATGAGCCCCAGTGGATGGGTATGCAGAGGCCGTAGTTGGAAGTCAAGTGTCTTCTTGACTTTTGCTTTGTTCTTTATTCCCTTGGACAGGGTCTCTAGCTGACCACAAAGCCCACTGTTTGGCTGGACTGGCTGGCCAGTGACCTACATGGATACACTTGTTGCTACCCTTCAATGCTAGGGTCACAGGCACTCTGGCCATGCACAGCAGCTTTACTTGGGTGTTGTTGGATTTGAACTCAGGTCCTATGCTTGTCCTGTATGTGCTCTTACTCACCAAACCATCTCCCCAGTCCTCCCTAACTAATTACCCCAGCAAAAAGTGAGTTTTTCTAAGTGCCAGGTGTTGTAATTTAGAAAAGTGGCACTCGAGAGAAAGAGGCCATGTGACAGAGCTGGAGTGGAGGGTTTTTTTTTTTTTTTTTTTTTAATTGGGGAAGTGAATGGGGGGAGGGGAGAGGAGAGACCAGCCTCTGGGGACAGGAGTGGCAGAAGAGAAGAGAGAGGCACAGCGAGGGGGAGGGAGAGGGCAAGACACAGAGACAAGGAGATAGAAAAGGGGATGGGAGGTGGGCAGGGCCCTTTTAAAAGGGAACATGTTGAATAAGCACAGGTGGTGCTCTTAGTGGCTGCAGCTGAAGGCATAATCTGTCAGAACCCTGAGGAGAGGCCAGTACAGATGCCTGAATACTAACACCAGGCACCATTTTTCATGTGGGTGTTTAACTATACAGATAGTCCCTGCCTGGGAAGGGCAGTGTAAACCAGGTCAGAAACATAGCCAGTATCAGATGGCACAAGCCATCGTGTAAAAACTGGCTTTAGATGCAACACAAAGCCATATAAGAGGTTGAGAGAGAGAGCATGGTGGAAGAAGGTCTTGTTTACAGATTTAAAAATGCGTTCCCACTGATGGGTGGTGAGTTAACAGGGGCGGGGCCAGGAGGTGCATCCACTGGTCTCAATCTGTGCTTCTGGACCAAGCAATTGCTAAGAGCAGCCTGGACACATGAGGTACAAGTACAAGTGGTGAGAGGTAGATTCCACGCTATTTGCAAACGTTTTTTAAAGATATAACTGTGGTTTATTTTAGTCTCGTCATTTTGTTGGAAATTTATTCCAATATTATTACTTATCTTCTATATTTGAGCACAATATTTAATGTACCACAATTTACGTTTTCAATAGGTGTGGTGGTGCAAATCTGTACTCCTGGAACTCAGGAGGAAGAGGCAAGAAGATGGCTGCAGTGTCAAGGCTAGCCTGGATTACACAGCAAATCGGAGGCCACGTTGCCTGGTGAGACCCTGTCTATGACAAATCAAAAACAAAGTGACTTTTCTGTGTATCATGTTTATTCTTGCTTCATAATTTTCTCTTGCTCTGGTACAGGAAACTGAGGAAGTCCTGACTAAATGTGTGAGGAGAGGTTGAAGTCCTGACACAGTCCTGAAGAACTGTGTCCTGTTGACATAAGCACAGCCAAGTCAATCATTCCAGTGCCTCACACATGTGAGGGCCAAAGCCTCCCTTTGCTCCAAACAGGAGTGTCAATGAACAACTGATTGTGTGTGCAAAAGTTGTCAACCACTGCTTCCTCTTCCAGGATGAAGGCAGCTTGAAACTGCTCCCCTACATGGACCTCCTGTCAAGATTAGCTAAGCTTGTGAGGACATTCCTTTGTATACAATACACCCATCCCGGATTTAAAAGTATAAAATAAGTAAGCTGAGGTTCTGTGTGTAGTGGGTGCTCCCCCCACTGGAGAGAGCACAGTCCATCTGATCCCAGTTGTACACCACACTTGTCTGTGTGCCTGGCCTTTCTTCATTCCCTTGTTGCCCTGTTAGATCATTCTCTGAAGTCATACAGGGCACAACACTCTGAACACTCTGAAATATTATTTTTTCTTTTTTTTTTTGTAGTTAAGGGCTTTATTGAACCATTAAAATTCTAACAGTTTCTGTGATATTGTTCTCTGAGGTCTAAAAATGCCAGAAATGTGCAGGTGTTCCCACATTCCAAAATGGTCTATCTTTACAATGCTGATGGGATTCACAAACACCAGTGGCTAACCAATAGAAACAGGCCTAAAATGAAGAGTCAGCTGCAGCACTGATAACATCCCCCAAAGGCCTTGTGCAAATGCTTGGTGCTGAGGGTGATGGGGTGGGAGGCTGATGTAAGAGGTGAGGCACCGAGGGAAAATATTCAATCACTGGGGCTTGTGCCCTTAGAAAAGACTGCAGGACTCTGGTCTCTTGGTCATTTGCACTGCTTGCTGGCTGGAAATCAGGTGTTTGCTCTGGCATTCACTCTCACCAACACCATCCTTATCAGAGGCTCAAAGCAATGCAGCCAACCATCTTGGATTTAAGTCATAAAACCTGTGTCAGGAATCTTGTCATGGAGACACAAAGCTGACTAATATTGTTGGGGTATATCCCACACCAACCCTAAAAGGAAAGGGGGGAGGGGTCCTCTCATCTTCAGCCCATTTGTGAGGACTTGCAACTGCCACTCAGAGAGTTTGGTGTGTGTTTTCATTTGACTGGGGATATAGTGTACCAGAAGCTAAACCAAGCTGTTCCCCCACTGAGGCAGAGTTAGAGGACATAGGTAGACAGGGGACAGGGCAGGCAAAAGTAAACCCCTTAAGACAGTGGCTCTTGTTCCAGAAGACTTATGAAGGGAGTGTTGGGAAGACATAGAGGCAGTTATCTAAATAGGGGCAATGGGGGAAGGGGAGGAACCCAGAACCCTACAAAACACCCAACCAGAGCTGGTTTAATGGACTCTTGCTCCTCTTCTCTTTAAAAAGGAGCTATTTGCTCACTTCAACAAAACTGATTACTTTGGTTCCTCTGTCGATTGGTCTTCTATCTGTCCTAGATGTTCAATTATTTATCTGTCCCTCAGAAGGAGCTCAGAAATCCCCTAGACCAGTGGCTCTCACAGAGACCCTTTAATACAGTTGGTCTCCCCCAACCAAAAAAAATATTTTTGTTGCTGCTTCATAACTGTAGTTTTGCTAGTTATAAGTTGTAATATAAATATTTTTGGAGATAGAGGTTTGCCAAAGAGGCCAGGACCCACAGGTTGCAAACCACTGCCCTACACAGATATTAAACCACTTGTTTTTGGAGCTAGCTTAGCTGAAATGACCTCAGGCAGCACAGAGAGAAGTGGTCCTTAGGCATAAGTACTTATTGCTCAGCCCCCCTCCCCACATACTTATTGCTCAGCCCCCCCCCCCACATATACCACAAGGACAGTAGAGGTGGGAAGTAGGTCTGACTGGTGCTGTTAAAGGGCACCTACTCTGTTGAACAATCTTCCTGGTTTTCTCAGGACTGTCTCAGTTTCAGCATTGCAAGTCTCATCCTGGAAAAACCATCAGTCCAGGACAAAGTGTGAGGTTTCCGGCCCTGCATTCTGTCTGGAAGTTACACACAATCAGAAGCTGAGCCAACAGGCAAGGAGAAGCCCTAGCTGAAAAGAGATGCAGTGAGTGGGGGCTTTCAAAGGACTCCTTCCTTCAACTTTCCAACAAATTCCTGCATGATAATGAGCCACCCTTAAGCCTCTGCCTCCAGTTAGACATTTGTTCTCCTGAGATTCCCCTTCTACTTTCACAACTGTGGCTTTCATAAATGTGACTGAAGAGGCTTTACTCTCAAGAAATGGATGGATAAGTCACAGGACCTCTCTAGACAAAGTATGAAACAAGTTAACATTGTTAACGTGCACCAATGTCATGACCGCACTGTGATACTTGAGGGACAGGATCCCATGGGATTCTTCCCCAAGAGACATTTTTCACAGGCCATTGGTAGGATTCTGTTTCCCTCTGGTTAATGAGTATTGCTGTTCTGTTTCGGGCTAACTTGGAATCTTTGTTGATCCCTATAGACACAGACTTCAGTTACTGTAGTTTTATAGCAAGATGCCCTTTAGAAATTTTTTCCCAAGATTCTCAACACTCAGTCCATGAGGATTTTAATCATGATTATATTAAAGCATATTAATCTGGAGAGGCCTAGCATTTTAAACCCTTCCCAGACTGCTGGGTTTATAGGATGGCTTTGTTATTTGCAACCTATATGATCACAGACAAGCTGTGTGACCTGAGGGTTATTTCCTCATTTATAAAATGAGAATAATAATAATGTCTCCTTCAGAGCATTGTTGCAAGGATTGTAGTGAGCTAGTTAATGCAAAACATCTAGACAAATCTAACAAGGTCTGTATGGTTGCCTTATACAAGCCCAATGTAGTTTGGCTAGAACACACTTCAAGACACCCCTGCCCTCCCCCATGGTTTTGGTTGGGTCAGCCATAAGAGAACTGTCTGCTTGACTTTTAAGGGTAGCAAACAAAGCAGGATCCAGGTTCACAGCATTTCTAGTTCAATCAGAATCTTTCCCTCCCAGATTTTTAGAGTTGGGGCCAGGTCCAACGGGTATATATTAGTCACTTTTCTGTTGCTGTGATAAAAATGCCATGACCTAAAGCAATTTATAGAAGAGTTTATTTTGATCCATGGTTCTAGAGGTTAAGAGTTCATCATGGCAGGGGAGCATTACAGCAAGCAGTAGGGATGATGGCTGGAACAGGAAGCTCAGAGCCCACTTGCTCAATGGCAAGCATGAAACAGGGAAAGAGAACCAGGAATAGGGCAGGGTATATAAACTCAAAGTCCACCTGCAAGGGTGAACTCCTCTAGCAAGGCTGTACCTCCTAAATTTCCCCAAACAGTACTGGCAACTAGAGGCCAAATGTTCAAATACCTGAGCTGATGGGAAAATATTTTTCATCTAAACCTTACTCCTGATACCTAGCTTGCTTTCTGTTGCAGTGTTAAAGACAATGACCAAAAGTAACTCAGAGGAAAAGAATTTGGCTCATATGACCTATCACAGTTCATCGTGAAGGGACGCTAACACAGGGACTTTGGTGTTCAGGCAGCAACTGAAGCAGATACCATGGAGGAATGTTGCTTTCTGTCTTACTTACAATAACTCACTTATTTTGCTTTTGTATACAACCTAGGACTACCTATCTAGGGGTAGCATCCCCTGTGGTGATATCTTGCTTGTACAAACAAAGCCTGTAATGAAGATCAGAAGATGGAGCTTGCTACTAGCTAACCATAGAGGTCTGGAGGTGTGTACAGACAGACAGGATGTGAGATGGCTGGGCGGATCCTCCCACACCAATCATTAATCAAAGAAATGCCCCCACTTACTTTGCTTATAGTTCAATCTGATGGAGGCCTTTCAAAACTGAGGCTCCTCCTTCCCAGAGGGTTCTGGCTTGTATCAAGTGGACAGAAACTAACCAGCTCATTGTAGGTTCTTCAGGAAGAGTAGGGGACATGGGTCATCCATGTCATTGAAGCTGGAGATGAAGGACACAGATTCCTTGGTGCCCATGGTCTCCTCTTAGGAATATTTCATTTGCAGATTTGCTGACATGAGCACAGTTCTTCTTCAGAAGTAATAGCATCACACTGACTTACACCTGGCACACTCCTCCTCTGGCACACTCATGGTGGCTTTGCTCCACTGGTTAGAGATTGGGCAAATATCACATCTTACATTTATTCAGTCTTTTTCTTACAGGCCTAAGTTAGGTGCTGTGTTTTACATCATATATGATATGACATTTCTTTAAGAGATGATTCCTAGTTGATATGGGGCAAAGGATCTTTGACTTCCTTATGATTTCCAAGAAATACACTTAAAGACTTTATTGATTTTTTTTTTTGTATCTTTCATATTATATCCAAACAAGCCATTTTCTTACTGGTTCTAAGCTGTTCCCACCACTGAGAAAAGGAGAAAGTACTGGGACTATGACAGGGAATCTCACCCTTTCTAGGGCATGCCTCAGCCTACCTATAACACTCCCTTTTGTTCCCCTCCAGTCCCTTCCTTTCCGCCTGGTAGCTCTGGGTCAGGATACATGTCTCTTCCTTTTTGGTTCTGCTGCAAAAATATGGAGCTTTTCTCTGACCCTTTAGAAAATGGCACTTGTCAAACTCTTCCAATTAAAAAGAAAGCCATTGCTCTCTGGACTCCTAGTTTCTCTTTTTCCTGGGCTCGGTTACCCAGTTCAGCCCACAAAATAAAGTCCTGAGTTTCTTTCCAACCAGTGATAATCAGCTCAAATTGCAGACCTGAAATGTAAATCAGCCCGAATCAGAATGAACTTGCCCCTGGTGAAATTTCAACCTCACAGAAAACTGGGTCTGGCTTCACTCAGAAAACTGCAGCAGTGAGCCAACAGAAGCTGGGAAAGTGAGACGGAGGGCTGAGATTAAACAAGCAAATCATAAACACTTAGAGGAAAGAATCATTTCACCAGACCAGGAGGTTATTAAAAATTCAGTTTTTAATGACCAGAACGTAACATCATTGCTTACATAAAAGACCCATTCTTCAACCACAGTGCTTAGCTGAATCACTGGTATTTAACACACAAAGCACAAATCATACTTTAATAGGCTGTAAGTGAAAAGAAATAACAAAACAAATACCCAAATAATGAATAGTGTTACTGAATGAAAATACTGTGCTTCCTCGAAATCAGATGGAAACCAATGCTTTTCATGTGATGCAACCTCAGGACCACTCATGGCCATCATCTGTTATGTGTTATGTGCTATACAGATTATGGAAGAGTTTATATTTTTGTGTCTTTCAAAAGATCAAACTAAATAAATGTCAAATTTCAGTGTCTACCCATAATATTTTCTTAGAATATTCACTTGTTCACAAACAACACATACTTTTTCTTACTTTTAAAATTTTAATTAGAAACAGTCTTATTTTATATATCAACCAAAGTTCCCTCTACCTCTCATCCTCCCATGGCCCCCACCCACTCCCTTCCCATCCCTTTTCAGGTCTGAGAAAGGGCGAGGCCTTCCATTGGGGATCATCAAAGTCTGTCACATCATTTGGGGCAGAGCCTAGGCTGAGAGAGTATCTATGGGGAATGGGCTCCCAATGTCCATTTGTACACTAGGAATAAATACTGTTCCACTACCAGAGACTGCTCAGGCCTCCTAACCGACACCCATGTTCAGGGGCCCTGGTTCCATTCTATGCTGGTTTCCCAGCTCTCAGTCTGGGGTCCATGAGCTCTCCCTTGTTCAAGTTAGCTGTTTCTGTGGGTTTCTCGAGCCTGGTCTTGACCCCTTTGCTCATCACTCCTTCCTCTCTACAACTGGATTCCAGGAATTCAGCTCAGTGCTTAGCTGTGGGTGTCTGCTTCTGCTTCCATCAGCTACTGGATGAAGGCTCTAGGATAGCGTATAAGTTAGTTATCAATCTCATTATACAGGGAAGGGCATTTAAGATAGTCTCTCCACTATCAGCACATACATACTTTGTTCAGCAGTATAGGCTGGGCATTGCAATGGACTTTTAATACCTACTCTCTGTAGAGTGGTGGTGCCTGAGTACAGCAAGGATTTCTCAGCCTTGGCATACACTACTGTTGTTGGTGTTTTATAACATTCCTCTTCTACCTGATGCCACCAACACCTACCAAAAATGTCTTCAGGCATTTCCATCTCCTGGGGAGCAGTCCCCTGGCTGAGGCTCTGCAGAGAACTTGGGTCTGTGCAGGGTTGGAAGGGAAAGAGGCAGGGAAGAGAAGAGGGGGCAGGGAGGACAGAAGAAGGCAGGGTATGTTTTGGGGGTTTAAAAAAATAACATTTTTAATTTTAAACATGAATGAATGAAATTCAGAATTGCACCAAGCATGAAACCTACCTAGGTTTGAAAGGTGATATTTGTCTTCCTCCAAGCAGCCCATTATGAAAGGCAATAGCTTCTTTCTGAGCTGTTTACTTATTTAAACCATGTGCATTTTCTGACAAACTCTCAGTGGTATTCTGAGGACACACACACACACACACACACACACACACACACACACACACACACACACACATATATTAACTATGTTACAGGTCTCAGACTTTGTTAGCTTAGGTTCCAGAATGTTCTGTTCTGAGAGGGACAGGGGCTTCACCCTGGGGGAACCTTTCCTCTGAGAGTTCTTTATTTTTAAAAAATCTTTTACTAATTTTTTGACAATCTCATACTTGTATATTGCGTTTTTCCATCCTATCCACCTCCAACTGCCACTCTCCCCAGACAGCTTCCAACATGCCCCCCTTCCTTCCTTCATGTCTTCTTTTTAAATTCCATGAGAGTTATTAGTTTAGTCTTATTGAACATCTCCTGACTCAGCTCTGACCCCAAGAACTGCCTACCTACCTGGATCTAGGAGTCCCCATCTCAGGTTCTGGCTAGGAATCAGAAAAGTCTGGTATTTCTGGAAGCTGTGGGTAGGGTAAGCTCAGGAGTTCTTATGCTTGAAGCCCATAAAGGAAACAGATGAGAACAAACAGGCTTGGACCACACCTGAAGGGAGAGAAAGTCCTGAGTACAGTAAGCAGTGTACTTCTAGGCCCTGTAGGTCCTATATGGGGAGTTGGGTAACTAAAATAAACCTGGAAAAGAAATTGCCTCCAAATGCTGTAATCCATGGGACACTTGCCTGTCTGAGTTATAAATATTAATTCCTGATAAATATTTTTGTATTTTCATTGTCCAAAAGTTAAAAATATAATTATCATATTCAAATATAGTGATTGTGTATCAAATATTTATCTGATTCAGTACTGAAGGAACCAATCAGATGAGAATCTGGTTAAAAACATAAAAGATTGGGGTAAATTGTCTATTTTTACATGACTGGGTTGTGATGCAGTTGCCTTAGATTGAAACATTCAATCCCACAGGGAACTCCTGAAACTGGGAGATAAACAACTCAAAATAGCTTCAGGAAGTCCCTGAAACTGAACAGATTCACTAGATCCCTCCATGCCAGAGTAAGCAATAAAAGCTGAGAGTCCTTCGGCTAGGCAAGCTGCAATGAAGACTGTCAAAGCTTCAAAGAAGACTGAGACCAGAACAGCCGCCTGGAAGCAGCAGCCAGCTGAGCTGCCTGGAAGAGGTTTAGACAAACTTAGTCACTTGGAAGGGACACTCGCTAGCCTGTTGAGCTGCCTGTGAGCTGTTCAGTGTGCTCCAGGTTCCCAGCTTTTGTGAGCAATCACCTATGCTGGGGTGGGCTTTGGTGATAACAGCTGTCTTTGAGTCATTTCTGTTCCTGTGGAGTAACTCCAATAAAACTCATGGTTCACTAAATTGGACTTTAGTGAAATGGACTAGTATTGGTCAAGATAACACAAGATCAAGTTTCAGCACAAAGGAAATACATTTGCCCCAGAGGGACAAAGGGCAGGGAATAAGAGACAAAGACAGGAGATAGAGAACAAAGGAAAAGGGAAAGGGAACAAAGGAGAGGGGGGAGGGATATTTGTTCCTGGATCGGACAAAGAACTGCCTCTTGATAGAGAGAAGATAGATTTGGCCATAGACAAACATTGGTTTATAAAGGTAAAGGGGGAAGCACCATGCTGGGATGAGTTGTTTAATTTTAATTGAGCATGTTAATTAGTCAAAGGGTGCTTTTGATTGTTGGACTTTAATACTTTGAAACCTTGACCTTGGTAATCAGCCTCAAGTGGAGAAAGTGGCCAAGTAAGGAAACAGACTTTGGGAGCTAGATTTAGGAATGTAATCGAATAGTTTTTAGCAAGTCAGAGAGAATGGGGGAGAAGAGTAAGGCCTGCCAAAGCTATGTCTGCCATGCTCAGGCTGGCTAGAGGCCCTTCAGTGGTATCTGAACTTAGGTCTGGCATGGACTGTCTCTCTGGAGTGAACAGATGTGTGTGTGTGTGTGTGTGTGTGTGTGTGTGTGTGTGTGTGTGTGTGTGTGTGTGTGTCCTCTCTAGAAAAAGATTGTCACAGCAGCCATGATCCAGGGATGTAGGAGGTGGAAGCTGGAGAATCTTGATTCAAGGCCAGCTTCAGCTACTTAGCAAGCAAAACCAAAGCAACAATAAAATGAAACATTCAGGAAACAATATGGTGCCTGATGACATAGTTCATTGGCAGAACACTTGCTAGTATGCTGTGGGTTCAGATCCCAGCACTACCTCAGTAAAAAATATGAACAGCTATTGCTAGCTATCCTCATCATTCACCAGCTTGAGAATGCACCCCACTGTCATGTCTACTTACGACAGTAAGTCAACTCAAGGCCCTGCTGTAAGTCATTTGCAGAGCTGAATACAGAGGTCCCAATCTCATCTCTGCTTCAGACTATGACCAATGCCTTTTTGTGGTCTATTTAGTATCATGTTTTCATATTTTGTGAGCTTTTCTTTGGTTGTTTAATTGCTCAAAATGACCCCAAAAATGGTTTCTGGCAGAGCTAGCTTATATTCCTGAGGGTATGGTGTGCCTTATGGCAAACATATATTTGTTAAAAAAAAGCTTTATTCAGCCTTGAGTTATAGTATTATGGCCCATAAGTTCAATGTCAGTAAATCAACAAGACAAGCTAAATAATGTGTGCTTAAATGAAAACACATATAAAGCAAGGTTATATATTTCTCAGCCTATAAAACGTTGAACCAGAAGTATATAAAACCCCATTTTTATTTTCTGAAGGAGAAATAACTTAATATTGGTCAACTAAATGTTTTTAATCTTATGCATTTATATAACATAGCTGCATTGAATAATGAGTGTCAGCATGTACTTTTTTGCAGATAATAAAAATACTGGAAATTGAAAAATTGGAGAGATAATGGTCAATGACTACATAAATAATAAAACTTTGATACTAAACAGAAGCCATTTGCTGCTTATCAGTGTTCTTCTACAAGTTAACATCTCAGACCTAATCAATGGAAGGCTCAAATCACAGTCTCCTGAGTATCAGGTAGGTCTTGATTAGGTTTGATAGATACAGAGTTAGCACTCATCTTCTCCACTGTGGTATTTTAAATGAGGCTCTCTGGGTGCTGTGTGCATTGTTTGATGTTCTGTAGCATTCTCAGCCTCTACTCACTTCATATAAATGACATCTCCTGTCTTGATTGTAGCAATTAAATGTATCTACATTGCCAAAGACCCTGTTGGATGGCCTTTTTTCATATGTTGTAGTCTCATTTAGTCCAGTGTAACAAATAGCTATCTTG
This sequence comes from Cricetulus griseus, assembly GCF_003668045.3. Taxonomy (NCBI): domain Eukaryota; kingdom Metazoa; phylum Chordata; class Mammalia; order Rodentia; family Cricetidae; genus Cricetulus; species Cricetulus griseus. The sequence continues at coordinate 203,316,566 of NC_048597.1, read as the reverse complement.
GGTGGTTTGAAGACAGTAGACGTTTCTTCCCCACAGTTCTTGAGTTTAGGAAGTCTAAGTTGATGCCCAGCAGGTTTGTTGTCTAGGAAGGTCTGCCTTACAGATGGCACCTGCTCTGTCTTCATGTGGTGGAAGGGCAAAGCAGCTCTCTCAGTTCAAAATCGACATTTTCTTTCTTCATGAGTTCCATCATCATGATTTTATCATATCCCAAGGCGCTCTCTTTTTTTTTTTTTTCTAGTGCCACCATACTGGTTTCCAGCATATGAATTTGGGGTGAAGTCTAAATCTTCAGACAATAACAACTTTGACCAACTTTTGCAACTGCACGGGTTTGAACCTTCAAAACATATATCATAATTTTAGTTCAGTCAAATGTGTGTGTGTGTTCATGTCTATTGTATTCTTGTTTGTTTTCTGTGTTGCCTATAATGGGACAAAAAATAAATAAAACACAGTGCTGGAAGCTCAGAAGACAATAAACACTTCTAGTTGAGAGTTTAGATCTGAGTCAAGAGTGAGAGTTGGGGGTTGGTGAGAGTGGGGTTACAAGGGGACAGTCGTGCTGAAGTGGACATACTCTTGTTCATTGGAGATACTTCCTCACCATCTATCAGAAGGACTGGATGGAAGGCTTCAGCATAAAGGAGATGTCCCTACATGACCAGAAAAGGAGAGCTCTTATTGGAATTGTATGTGTCCGCACACATGCATCTGCCCAGGCCTAGGAATTACGTGATACTGACTTCATGCATTCAGGAGTTGGCCTAAGCGTGGTTCCATGAAGGAGGTCTGGCTGGCCATGTAGGAATGAGAGAACCTGAAAGCAGAACATCACAGTCTATGGCTTCCACTGAATAGCAGAACATTCGTGAGCCTCTGGTACTACCTATATAATCAAGGGGACAATATTAATCCCTTAGCACTGTGGGGGTCATTATAGGAGACATAAATATATACCTTCTTCATTTTAACCAAATAAAATAGAACTTGGAAGCATTGTGGGTGGAGGCTGCCTATCAGCTGGCTTGGAAATGTTTCCTCCACACAAAACTTGTATTCAATGTTGCTTTTATCACAGCAAAAGCTGTTTTTTTTAACCAATTTATTTTGTAATTATAGATGTAAATCAATACCAACCCCTAGTGAGTAGTTACATTTACACATTTGATTACTTTTTTAAATTAAAACTCTTTATCTGAGATAGCATTTAAACAGATTCTTACTCAAAAATACTCATTTTTTTTGCTTATGATTTTCAACAAATCTGGTTCCTTATAATGAACTTCCCAATTTGAGGCTCATTTTATACCATAGCCTGTGTTTATGGTCCCTAGGCACAACAGGAAATATGAGGTTTCCTTCTCTTTTTCTTCTGCAATAAGGGCACCTCCTACTGTAGAGTCCTGTGCTGGGATAGTAGAAGTCATATATACTTTCTAAATATAAAGATTTGAAGTTGCCTGTGGAGTAACTCTGTCTTCCATTAGCAGCAAAGAATGCTTGAGTTTCAGTGATAAAGCTTGACATTTCAGGCTTGAAGGATATCAGCTTCCAAGGACAGGGGTTGGATCCGTCCTTGATAAGCAGAGCAGAAAGGACATTGCCCTGACAGTTTTGAGTTCTCTACCCCTGATATCACTGAACTATTCCATTTCCTTCAAAAGGGAAACTCTGCATGCCAGAGGAAAGTTGTTCTTCTGTGTGTTTTGTTTCCCTCAGACAGCTTAAAATATATTCCCAGGCCAGCCTGGAATTTATTATATATGTATCTCGGGCTGGCCTTGAACTTACAGTGGCATTTCTGTCTCTGCCTGCTGAGTGTGGAGATTACTGACATGAGTGACCATAGCTGGGAAAATAAAAATCTTCTTTGGCTATGTCTCTCAATCAGAGACATAGCTATTCACACTGAGTTCTAGAATTTTGAATTTCTAAAAACAAATGAAAAATTTCCAAATCTTTTATGCTGTTGACTCATATACAAAATTCTGCTATGCAGGTCCTTCATGGCTTTCCCCTGTACTGGCCTCCTCTTCATCCTACAAGTCAGTTGCAAGTCAAAAGGGTCAAGCTCAGGGAAGCCACTGTCCTTGCCAGTTCCTCCATCCAAGGACATGGAGTCTATCTATTTTTCCTAAAGGCTTCCAGGTGATCTTACAGTTGACCTCTCTTCACTGCCAGAGCTTTTATCTTCAGGCACTGTTTCTTTCATAGTCTTCTGCTGAACTAGTGATGTGTGTACTGAGTTCACCAAAGCCCCATAAATGCATGAACACCATTTAACACCAGGGTCTTGAATGAGTCAGGTAATCCCTTGATTCAAAGTGCCTGAAAGTCCTGAATCCACTCCTCTGCAAAGCCATGGCCACTGTTGTCAGTGTGTCTAATGCCACAATGAAGAAAAGGTTTTTTATTTAATTTTTTTTTCATACCGAATATCTTGATCATATTTCCCTGTAGCAGGAGTTCTCTGCCTCAGGCCGAATGGGTGATCCTGTCTCCATGAATCCTCAGATTGAATGCTCTCTCTATGAAACTTCAAACTGTATCCTCAGACTGAATCCTCGCTCAGACTGCCCTGAGCTCCTTTCTTCTCCCGCCTTACATTCCTCTCTCCACCTGGCCATATCCCTTCCTGTCTCCACCTCCCTAGTGCTGGGATTAAAAGCATGCCACTGTATGTGCTGGGATCACCTTTGGGTGAGTTCTGTTAGACTGCACCAATTTCATGTAGTTCAGGGTGACCTTTAACTAACAGAGATCCATTTGCCTCTGTCTTCTGGGTGCTGGGATTAAAGGTGTGTGCCACCACTGCTGGCCTCTATGGCTGACTTGTGTGCTTAGCTTTGCACTGTGGTTTTCAGGTAAGCTTTATTTGTTAGATCAAAAACAAGGTATCAACACATTTCCCCTCCCCCAAATCCTCCCAGGTCACCTCCCCACTTATCCAACTTTACACCCTCTCTCAAAAATAGTTTAAAAAACAAAAACAAACAAAACAATCACTAAGACAGAAAATGTCCCTTAAAGCTCCCCCTCCAAAAAAAAAAAAAAAAAAAAAACCAAAACAAAACCATGGAGTTTGTTTTTTTGTTGCTCAACTATTCCTGGACATAGAGCCTGCCCTGGAGTGTGGTTGATATACCCAGTAACACTCCATTGGAGAAAAATGATTTCCCCTTTGTTGGAAGGTATCAATTGCAAATAGTTTGTACTTGACCTTTTTATTTTTGTCTGGCTCGAACTTGTGCAGATCTTATGTGTGCTGTCATGGTCTCTGTGAGTTTATATGTGCTTCAGTCCTGTTGTGTTTAGAAAGGAATGTTTCTTTGAAGTCATCCACCGTCGATGTCTCACATGTCCTGCCTCCTGTCCCACTTAGATCCCTGAATTTTGAGGGGAAAGGTTTTATAAAAATATCCTCCTTAAGACTGAGTGCTCCAAATCTCTGTACTGCAGAAAAAGCTTCTCTGTTGAAGGTTGAGCAATGTGCTGAATTCTGGGTATAACGAAATATATAGTTGGAAGTCATTTTATTGCTGTGTTCCTTCAAGCAGAATCATAATAGTAGATTGTCTCCTAGGCATATTACCCGTTATTGTCAGGTTGGGACATTTGGCCATTTTAACATTGTTAGGTATTAGTTCCATCTCGTAGAGTGGACCTTAAATCCATTAAAAGTGATTGGTGACTCCCATAAAATTCGTGTCATCATTACACCAGTATATCTTGTAGACAGGTTGCTATTGTAGGTCAAAGGGTTTGTAGCTGGATGCTATTGATGATTATCTTTCTTCTCCAGGAGCATGTAGACTACTCCTCAGCACCATGAACACTAGTCAGTAGGAGTGAGGCTTCTAGTTCCAGCTTCCTTTCTCCATGTTCAATAACGTAAGTAAGTGTCCTCAGCAATAGGACCTCACTGTCAGGTTGGAGAGGGCAACCAACAGCCTTGGTAATAGCCTTCGATGTTTGGGTCGGGGGTTTGGGACTGCTTTAGCTAATGACTCAACAAGATGCAACTTATTCCTGGCACTGGAGGCTTAACTTGCTGGCATGAGATGTCTAGTTGGGGCATTATCTCTTCCATTATAATGGTGACTCTATTCAAATTCCTTTCACATTTGTATTTTTTTAGGAAGCTTCTACAGTAGTAGGTTTCCACATGGTTTTTCAAAAGGCTTTGGTGTTAGTAGTCCTCCCTATATTTCATCCTTTACTCTGCTCTTCAATCACCTTCTCCATTTAACCCTCCTGTTCTAGTTCTTACTTTATTTCTCCCTAACACTATGCTTTATGATAGAGGCTGCCTACCTGAGTACCAGAATAGTGTGGCCACTGGGGATCCCTGCTAGAGAGTGGTTCTGTGGTAAGTGGGAGTCACAATAATGGGGATGGGCTCCATGGAAAGGCGGAAAGGAGTTGTGGGCAAAGAATGCTTGCTTTTGGACAAAATGCATTTTGGACACAGCATTACCAGGTTAGTGATTCCTGACATGTCTATCACATAGATGATTGCTCTTGTTGTGGAGCTGGCATGAAGCTAAGAAGGGGTCAAAGCATGCCTAAAACCCTGGATTATCTCATCCGGAGAGTGGCAGTAGTTTTGCTGCTCCCCCAACTTGCTCAGGAGCCAGCAGACCCCAGAAGTTAGGCTTGCCTGAGCGCTAATGTATCCTAGTTCATGTGAGCTCTTATGTCTCCAAGGCTGCCAGGACTGGTTGCTGCTTATCTGATGCTGAAACATCCCAGGCTGGACTTCTTGTCTTTTCTATATGACCTTATAAGGTTCCATCCCCTGGCCTCTGCTGCTCCCAAGTGTGCAAACAAAGCGCCCTTGATGTTCTTGCCCCACTCAGTGACATGCCTTTACATGGACCCAACCTGACATTCTTCTTAGGGTTTAACTGTATTCTGACCCCTCCTAATAAATGAGATGTCCACTAACACAGCCTTCTGGGTGTTCTTTTCCATTGTACTTCCCACCACTCAGGTTCCTCCTTTGGCCCTGGCTGTGCTCTCTGACCCCTTCCAGGGTTAGGCTAATGTGTAATTGTGTGAGCATACCAGGATGAAGCAAGACTCAAGCCCAGCATCTTGTCATTGAGAATGACAGGAATTGAATGATAGCTGTGGCAGGCAATCACATCATTCTGCCCAGGAATATAGGTCAAGGTGCATTTAGACAACCTCTGGGCCTTCTGTGATGCACTTCATCACCTGATCAAATATGGTAACAAAGAGACTGAATTGAGGTCACCATGCCACCACTGGGCCCAAGTTCTTATCTTCTCATGACTTTTGTTATGGATTAAACATGAAGTAACCTTCATAGACTCAAGTTTTAAATACTTGGTCCTCAGTTGGTGGTACTAGCTGAGAAATTCTGGAAATTTTAGGAGGTGGGTCTACTTGAAGGATGTAAGCTATTCAGAGCAAGTACATTATTTCTGTCACTTGCTGTTTTATTGTGCTTCCTGGAGAGCCATGTAGTGAATAGCTCTCTCCTGCCCCATAATCCCACATGGTAATGTTTTCTTTGAGTACATGAAGCCAAGCAACCCTAGACCAAACTCTTGGAAATCATAAGCCGACTAACAATGTGTCTTAGTTATGGATTCTATTGCTGTGAAGAGACACCATGGCCATGGCAAAACTTATAAAGGAAAACATTTAATTGTGGTGACTCACTTATAGTTCAGAGGTTTAGTCCATTGTTGACATGGAGGGAATCAAAGCAGCAAGGCAGGCAGACATGATGCTAGAGAAGGACTGAGAATTCTTACATCTTGACTCAGCAGGCAACAGGAAGTGTTCTGAGTGTCACACTGAGCTTGAGCATAGGAGACCTCAAAGCCCACTCCCACAGTGATACACTTCCTTCAACAAGGCCACACCTACTCCAACAAAGACATGCCTGATAGTGCCACTGTCTGTGAGCTTATGGGGGCCAACAGCATTCAAACTACAACAGTATGAAACCTATGAGATAGGTGTGTAGGAATGCTGAGGCAAGCCCTTAGTTGTTGTGATAGCTAATCTTAGCTGTCAACCTGACACACCTGGAAAGGGGACTCTCAGTTCAGAAACTGCCTGCTTCAGATTGGCCTGTGGGTATACCTATGAAGCATTTTATTGACTGCTAATTGATGTGGGAACCTCAGCTCATTGTGGGCAGTACTGTACATAGGCAGGTAGGCGTAGGCAGTATAAGAAAAAGATAGCTGAATGTGATCCTGAGAGCAAACCAGTAAGTAGGGTTTCTCCATGGCCTCTGCTTCAGTCTCTGCCTCCAGGTTCCTGCCTTGAGCGTCTGCCTTGGCTTCCATTGATGATGGGCCATAACCACTAAACTGAAACACCCCCCCATGTTGGTTTGGATCAATGCTTTATCACAGCAACAGAATGCTAACTACAAGGTTTTGTTGTTGTTGTTTTGTTTTTAAGCAATGTCCACTCCTTCCTCCTCACTCAAAATGAGGTTGTGTCTGGACAGTTGTAGTTAGGGAATACCACTTCTTAAGTCAGCTGGCATCTGGGTGCAACCAGTGAATTGTGGATAGAAGCTCAGGTTTAGAGCTGAAGGAACTGCCTGTCAGCTTCCTCCTTGCTTCCTGCAGCTCCATGAATCAAAGCTAGTTACAGAGTGAGGGCCAGGAGCTAGGGCACAGTGCAAGCCAGGAGGAGACAAGCTGGGTCCCTGAATGGCCATGTGGAACAGAGAAGCTCTGTCCGTTCTGGACCATGAAGTAAGAGAAATAATCTTCCTTGGTCTTTAGGATTGTTGGAATCTTTGCTATGATCATGCAGATTTTCATGTGAGTAACACAAACCCCAAGGGCTCATGTGAAGAACCGAGGCAATTGTAATTGGCTGGTTCCCAGTTGGCACCTGAGCCCCACAGTGCCTGGAATATAACAAGACTCAATACACGTGCACACACTAAGAGCTGTCAAGACTTGAGGTTCCTGGCTAGTGCAAAATAAATAAATAAATAAAATAAAAACACAGCCTGAACAAACCTTTATAAATGGCAGGCTACAAATGATGAGGAGAAGAACAAACCACAGACAAATAGTAACAAGCGGTTAAGCTCAGGTGGGAACCTTTGTGGGTACAGTGTAGAAATGACGGTTAATTATATGCCGTCACTTGAGTGATTTGCAGATAGTAATCACAGTCACTGTCATTTTCCAAAACAAAAGACTTATACATGCACAGACTATGCAGACAGGTAATTTCTCCTTTTAACAAGTTTGATGAGACATCAAGATTGCTATGCTGTAAAGGTCCAGAAGAAAATGAAAATCCATTGCTACACTGTGCAGAGTGAATGTAAAGTAGCTGCTTAATTAGGCTGCTAGGCTTTTTTTTTTTTTTTTTTTTTTTTTTTTTGTAACAAATGGCATGACACCAGCTATATTTGCTGAACATTTTCAAACATCATTTCTCACTGTATATGAAATGCTGTGTTAAATATAAAGGGATTCATAGATAACAGAATAAGGTACTTAAAGATACAGGAGTGGGGGGATGATGCAACAAAACAAGATGTTTAGATTTCCAAGAAACTTCAATGAACCATTGCCTTGGTTATGTTGCAAGTTTCTGAGGTGCCTCTTATGTCACACATGGTTTGGAGGTTTAAAGTGAAAGAACAGAAAACACATTGCATACACACTGACCTCCAGCAAATCCTATCCAGTTCATGTTTTCCACTATGTGATATAGTATTTAAAAAATTTGAAAGGATGTATGTGATGGCTATTCTTGGTTATCAACTTGACTACATCTGGAATTACCTATAACCCAAGCCAGTGGATGCACTTGTGAAGGAATTTTTTTGTTGTTTTTAATTAAATCATTTGAAATGGGAAGACTAGCTTTTAATCCACATCATTAAAGTGGGAATACACACCTTTAATCTGGACCACACCTTCCGTTGGCAGTTTATATAACTGACACGGAAGAAGGAAGCTTGCTCTCTTTGATTGCTTGCCCTCACTTTGTCTGGCAAGTCCATTCTTTCACTGGCATAGAGCCTACTTCAGCTGGTCTTCAATATACACTGAAGAAGTAAGCTCAATGCCAGTGTATATTGAGGACAAGCTGAGACATCCAGTCTCATGGATTGAACAACTACTGGATTCTTGGATTTGCCTTTGGTAGACAGCCATTGTCAGACTATCAGGACCACAGCCTGTGAGCCATTCTAATAAATCCTCTTTCTGTCTGATAGATTCTGGAGTCACAAAAATAATTTTTGCTTATCTCAAGTGCCTTTGTGTATCTGTGTGTTTGCACACTTCTTCATCTGGAGCAAATGAAGAATACTGCACTTTGTAAAGCAACCAATAATGGATCATGATAGATATCAGGGGTGTCAGGTGCAGGCAAGAAAATTCCTCCCTAGTAACTTAAGACATTCTTACTGAAAGAAAATCCAGTAGCTTACCCCATCCACTGAGAGCTGAAAAAATAAAAAATAAAAAAAATAAAGCAAAACAATTACTCATTCTGTTTCCCTAGCTAAAGGGTCAATTATTATACTGTTATTGTTAGCAGAGCCAACCTGAACACCAAGATCTGTCCTTAAGTAGTCCTTTGGGTTGCTTTTTAATACTTACTGGCCCAAGACCCCAGTCTCTTTAGCACCCCCAAACTGGGGAGTCTCAGATCTGGGCTACTTGCAAGGTAGCTTTCCAGACATAGCCCTATGGATAGATGGTTCTGCTAGGTTTTTGGTGAATGAAATTCTGATGTAAACTTCATCACCTCACCTATTTTATTAGCCTCCTACTTTAGTATCTAAATTACCTACTTTATTGAGCTTTGGAATGGGGTTGCTTGGTCAGTACTGTGGTTTAAAAGTAGTGTCTACCAGAGGCTCCTGTGAGAACACTTGATCACCAAGCTGGTAGCACTAGCTGAGAAGCTTATGTACACTGAAGCCCTGATGAGTAAAAGCCACTACTGGAGACTGATCTTGAGGGTTTCTAGTACTGTGATCAGGTGGGGGTGGACACTTCTTGCTCCCTTTGCGCTCCATGACTGTGAATGAAGTGTGGCCAGCAGCACTCCTGCCACTAGTCATCCCCACTGCCCTGTGGTGGATTGTGTAGACTCAAAATGTTAGCTCTGGAGTGCAGCATTTTACCACAAGGTTGAGACCTTCCCTCTTGGTCAGAAGCTCATTGTTCTAAGTGGGGAAGGTCATGAGGTCATGGGATGTTAAAAAGGAGGAGAAACAACAGGAGGTTGTGAGGGGAGGTTGTTGTGGGATAATCTTTTTGTACATTGTGAATATGTGTTGCTCTCACTGGTTTAATAATGAGCTAAATGGCCACTGGCTAGGCAGGAGGAGGTTAGGTAAGACTTGTGGATGGAGTCACCAGCTAGATGCAGAGGAAGCAGGATGTGTACAAGAAGAGGGAACAAGCCACAAGCTATGTGGCAGCAAGTAAATTAATAGACACGGGTTAATTTAAGTTATAAGAGCTAGTTAGAAACAAACCTAAGCTATGGGCTGAGCATTTATAATTAATTATAAGTCTCTGTGTGGTTATTTGGGAGATGGCTGGCAGGACAGAAAATTAGACCTACAGGAAGTGAAACATCCCAACAGACAGAGAAATCCTTAATCCCGGAAGTAAACAACTCAGAAGCTCCAGGAAGTCCCTGAGACAAACCAGACCAGGACTCTCCCTCTCCAAGCATTATACACATTGAGAAATGCTAAGGGATATACTCAGGCTGAGTTATCTCAGCTTCTCAGAGCCTGGAACAGAGACCATCGGAGCTGCCTGAAGAGGCTCAGCCCAAATGAGCTATATGGAAAAGAGACTCTCCAGCCTGTTGAGTTGCCTGCAGGTTGTGCAGTGACCTCCAGGTTCCCAGCTCTCATGAGATGTGGTGAGTCTTTCTGATGCAGCTGTCCTTGAATTATTTTGCTCCTGTAAGTAATTCCAGTAAAGCTTATGGTTCACCAAGTTGGACTGTGGTGGTATTCTTGGTATGTTGTCAGCTTCCTTCTGGGGTGAATAGATGTTTGCTCACATCTTCCTAGGAATGGTGTCACACAACCCTTCCTTAAGTTGTTTCTTGTCAGGTTTTTTGTTTGGTTTTTGTTTGTTTGTTGGTCACAGCCATAAGAAAAGTCACTAATACAGCCAATATCTTGCTATTGTGACCTGAGCCCAAGAAGCTCCGGGCTAATCAAGCCTGCACACACTAATGTAGAGCCTGCCCACAAACTGCCCTGACCACGTTTCCTGCACCTGCTGTTGGCAAAGTTGACACAATTGAACCACTGGCTGTCTTCTTGAGGAGCTGTGGCCAGCTCATAAATATATCACTTCTTACTTTCTTTCCCTCTTGTTCTGCCGTTCCTTCCACTGTGATCCTCGGGGTAATACTGGCCCAGATAGAAACATGACATCCAAGTGTCTTTCCCCTAGTCTCTGTGTCCTGGGAAACCTGTGCTACATTAGCATCACACCCTTAAATCTTAAATTTCTGAGCTGGAGCAGCTGGCTGATCCTGGGCTCCATGCCATGTCTTTGCTGCCAGGGAACTGAGAAAAGCAACATCTGTCTCCCTTGTGATGCTACGGGAAGAGGTGGAGCCTCTTTTGTAGAATTACCCCTGAGTAGGAAGTGCTTGAATTCTGACTCAAGGTAACAAGTGAACTTGCTTGGCTCTTACATTTCCCTTCCCGCCATGCATTCCTCTACGTGGGGTGACCACCCTGTATGCAGCGTGCCTCAGGTGTTCTGTCCTCTTCCACCTCTTAACCCTGCCAATCTGTCTGTGCTAGCATTTGCTTCTGATAGTCTTTCTTTTCCTGTTCACTCTATTGGGCCAGATGCTCCAGTTTGCCTCACCCTTTCTATCCTATCTTTGCTGTCTTCAAAGTGGAAGCAGCTTCTTTTGGATACAAGTGGTGAACACTGGGCATCCTGCATCTTTCAGAGCAGAGGAACACTAAGCCAGTCAGCAGGGATCTGATGCTGCAGAATAACAGGGTGGCTAGGCTTCCAGTCTTTTCTTCTTGATGCAGTGTCTTGGGCAAAGTCTTGGGTTGGCCTCAAAGGGGACTTTTCTGTAACTTGATATCCTCGACTCCAGCTGTAGTCCTCCATTTTCCACCTTTGTCTGCTGAAAATGTGCACGCTGTGTAACTGTTGGGATGCATGTTTGTTTCAGGCAAACAGAAATGATGACGTTCCCCCTGGTCAGCCCTCTCCTGCCCTTGTTAGCAGGTTCTCACTCAAACATTGGGGGTTCCCATGGAATGCTGATGTAATGGCATCTTGTCTCTCCCCGACTCAGAAGTTCAGTACAGTCATGTAGATTGTATGACATGTAGGAGAAAACTATTGCCATTATGAACACCACACACTTACTGTAGCAACTTTTCTGACATCAGAGTAAAGGGTTTGTCTTTAAAAGCTCGGTTTATTAAGTCAATTTTTAATTTCTTACCCTAATATGCCTCTATCCTATACCCCTTGGATGCTGTGATAATCACTGTAAAATCACCACTCTGACCGAAGTGAAGACAACGTATTGCCTACCGAAGCTCTGCTTGGTTTGGTGCTGTGGGGCCTGGCTTTGACATGGTGGAACTGAACTTGTCTTTACCTTTGCAAAACATTTGGTGCCCTGATATAGTTTTTTTTATAAAATCAGTCTAATCTGTCTGTTGCCTACAACAACAGGTTATCTACATTGCCAAGTGCTTTTGCTGAGTCATTCGGGTTCAGTTTTAAAGCCCCTGACAAAACATTTGGCAACTATTTATAGTGCAATTTATGGAACTTAAGCTCTGGGATAACCACACTATGAATATTACTTAGAAGAAGGCTAACATGGGCTTTTCATCCCGGAGAAGGCAGAAGGCAAACAACTAGGTCTAAAATATTACAGAATGATGGTCATAAAAGTATGTGTCAGCTATAGCTATAATGGGAAGAAATGTATGGTCCTTTTCACCGGGAGTTGCAGGGGCAGGGTTAGAAAGGAAGAAAGGCAGGGGTGGGATGGTTTACAACTGTTGTCCCGGTAACAGGTAACGTTTATTGTTGGAATATACAAACAACCTCAAAGAACTAGGAAGATCAGAGTGACAGAATGTAAAGAAGTGGAGCTAAGCTCCCAAGAGAGGGAGCTAGAAATCCAGGAAATGTTTAGAATATGAGGAATGACCTTCATGCTATTTTTGGAATTCTGGCCTCCAATGCACCAGCAGCAGACATGGAATACCTTGGTGATGAATAAACTAATTCTTAGATAAGTGGAGCTGTCTAGGTGAAAGTGATGGCAGCCATGACTGAGCAGCCCCAGCGTATTCCAGACGATGGAGAGGAAGGACACAGAACTTGTTATGAGTGAGGATGAGGTGAAGGATGGAGATAGAACAGATAATGCTTACCAGAGCACAGAAAGGAGCAGGAACTCTAGTGACTTATTGCACAGTAGGGTGAATATTTGGGACAGCTCATATTATAAAATAGCTAGAAAAGAGGAATTTAAATGTTTACAATACAAAGAAATAATAGATGCTCAAAGTGATAGAAATATAATTATACTGGCCGGGTGGTGGTGGTGCACACCTTTAATCCCAACACTAGGGAGGCAGAGGCAGGCAGATCTCTGAGTTTTTGGCCAGCCTGGTCTGCAGAGCAAGTTCCAGGATCCAAAGCTACACAGAGAAACCCTGTCTTGAAAAACAAACAAACAAACAAACAAACAAAAACAAAAACATACAAACAAAAAAAGAAAAGAAAAAAAGAGAAAGAAAAAGAAATGTAATTATATTAAAATTATACTGATCATTGTATCTTGAATTGCATACATCAAAATATCACACTATATCTCACATATATGTAGAATTATTATATATCATTAAAATATAAACAATGAAATGAAGAAATCATGAGTACATACAAATAGAATTAGTCAGCAGCAGAAACTCATGATTTAAGTGTGGTCCAAGTGAAGGCTGCTGGGTGAGGGGTAAGTGGACAGTTTTGCAGCATATTACTTAGACAGGAATAGAAAAAGGGTAGGAATGGAAATAAGCAAATTTACTTTCTAACATGCCTATCATCTGCCTTAGAAACCCTTGGTGAACACTGCACCAAAACTCAAGAGCTGAAGGGGGCATCACTCCTACTTCCATTATCCAGTGCATGCTGGGTAACATGCCATACAGCTGTCATGCCAATGCCAAAGTCTGTTGGCTCACTCTCTTGGCAAGGCACTCTTTATTGCACGGTCTGCCTGGAAACTCAGTTTTCATAGTCTTACACTCATAGATCCCAGCAACATCACTTAGAATCCTGTAGGAACAGGTGCAGGGGACAGACCTCTAGCATCCATTAAATCTCATGATGGAAAAAGTAGTGACACTAATCCATGGTGGAGTCAAGAGCCACCCCCAGGGGCATGCTCTCACACAGCCCTGAAGAACAGCCAAGCTTGAAAACTGCATAAGACATGCAGAGGAGAGGCCATGGTGCACCCCATGGAGCTGAGGCTTTCAGAACTGAAAGGATTAATTTATGGCAAGCAGAGAAATAGAATCTCAGATTGGGTAGTTAGAGCCAGATCCCTTTGTTTTTCAAGCTTGGAGATCAAAAGGAAATAAAAAAAATAAAATCTCTAAATCCTGCTGTGTTAAAAGGGTGTGTGTGTGTGTGTGTGTGTTAGAAGTTAAATATTTTCTATCTTGAGACAAAAAAAATGTTCAAATTTAATCTTAAAACCTGCAGAGTCATGGCTCTCTCTTTTATCATACAGTTTCTCTGGGTTGGTTTAGACAGTCTCAATTACACTGAAAAAATAATGTTCCAGCAGGGGTCTCTCTCTACACATGGTACAAAGCCTGCCTGACATCTGCAGTCTCTCCATCTTGACTTATCCACAATGCCATGTAAATAGATGTCCATGCAAAATATGTCAACATTTCTTTTCTTATATAATTAGAAAGCTACAGGAAAGATAAAATACAACATCACAATCATTAAACACGTTTGTTCACTATGTGCTATTTGTCAAGTAAAAGACCTCACACATTTCTATCCTTATTAGAATCCCTGACTTGACTTCTAAACACATGTGTCTTTAACCTCTTTTGTTTCTTTTCTTGTTTACCTAGGATATGGTATTTTGGCAGAGTGATATGCATTTCATAACTATTATTATTGTTATTTTGAGACAGAGTCTTTCTATAAATACTAAGCTGGCCTAGAACTCTAGATCCTCTTGCCTCCACTTACCAAGTGCTAGGACAAGAGGCATGAAGTAATATGCCTGGCTATTTCATTTCTTTTCTTTTCTTTTCTTTTCTTTTTTTTTTTTTTTGAGACAGGATCTCATGTAGCTCAAGATGGCCTCAGAATTGTAGTATAGGTGAGGATGACTTTAAACTCCTGATCCTCCTGCCTCTACTTCCTAAATGTTGAGATTACTTGCATGTACTACCATGCTCAGCTTTTCTCATAGACTTTTATATGTGTCTCATGGTGATAAAACACCATGAGAAATGCAACTTTAAAAACAAAGCATTTAATTTGACTTGGGGTTTCAGAGGTTTAGAGTCTGTGACAGTGGAGCAAAGCAACAACTGAGAGCTACTATTACGATCAATAACCATGAGGCAGAATGCACTCTGGGAAGGGTGGGAGCCCTTTTGAAACCTCAAAGCCCCCAGTGACACACCTCCTCCAACAACGACACACCTCATAATCCTTCCCAAACAGCCCCACCTACTGGAAACCAAATCTTCAAATATATGAACCTATGAGGTCCATTCTTACTCAGACTACCACATCAACTAATGTTTGGTGTGTGTGTGTGTGTGTGTGTGTGTGTGTGTGTGTGTGTGTGTTGGCAGTGAAACAGGAAGAGCTAGAACATTAATGCACTATTCAACAGAGACCTTGCCTTGTTGGAAGTGAAGATTATGCAGTGAGAATTTTGCATGGCTTTTTGTTGATGTACTGAAGAAAGAGGAGCTATAATTGTTGATATCCCCATTTAAGGGAGGGATCCTGAAGGTGGATGGATGCTTGTAATTCTAATGACAACAGGTGGGCATGGCCTCAGACCATGCCTTCCGGTAGAGGTTTATCCTGTCAACTGGTTGACTTATTCACCTGTAAAGGTCAAAGCTCAAAGTCATCTTCAGCTATATAGTAAGTGCTAGCTTAGCATGCTAGCAAATGACAACTAAAATGCAGTGCCCAGGCAATATAACTTCATTTATACAAGTCCTGTTAAGATTATTGGGACCATACCTCAATAAGTTCCCAGACTATTGATTTGATTTCTGTACTTTAATCTCAAGCTTTTGTTATTTTTCTTTTGCTGTTTCTTTATGACTGCAGCCATTATGTTTGTCCTTTTCTGCCTCTAATTTCATTCTTCCTTCATTCTGAAAAATAATTTCTTAATTCTAGAAAAAAACCCATGAACATCCTGGTGGCACCTTTTGATAATATATATATTTTCCCTTCACAGAAAGTTAATATTGAACCATAAAAACTTCAATCCTGACTGATAATAAAACATGGAAAATATTAAGTGAAAATATTTTATTCCAAGTGACATTGCTACTTACTCTTTAAGAGTTTTAAAGAATTACCCTAATTCTCTCATGGAAAAAAAATCCCTCTAAGTTTCTGTAATGAAGGAAATATATATTTATAATGGAGCAAATGGCACTATGCCTTTGTCTGAAGCAATCCCAATGTCCCATAAAGAACAGCCACATTCAAATGGGATGCCTCTGAACACCAGATAGTATAAGAATTCTTAGTCAGCAGGATGTCCTGCCAAAAGCACTCCACAAAATGATTTAGGCTGTCTCACTAACTTGTGGCTCTTTTGAAATATTCCTGCAGTATGAAAATCAGCACCTGGGCAGTTTCAGAACAGACTTTGGCATCCAATCTTGTCTACCCCTGGGTGCTGCAATGTATGCCGAGCATGTGTGATACTCCTGGGAGCATACCCACTGCTGGGGCTCACATTTTCCTTCCTGCCTCCCTCTTTCCTGTTCAAGCCGTGTCTCTACCCTCTGTTTTTGGTTATCGTTTCCTTTCTTCCTTGCTTATTCAGCTTCTGTATAATCATTCTTTACTCTGGCCCTTGCTCCAACCTCATGTTCATTTCAACCTGTCCCCCTCTCCCCCCCAAAAAACCCTCTTCGATTCCAACTGACAGTCTAAGGTTTTCTTTCTTTTCTTCTTCTTCTTATTTTTTTTTTAAACTTTCCAGAGGTTTCTGTTGCCATAGTGATGTTTCATGATTATCATGGTCATGACAACTTCCCCTGGCACTCCGGTTGCTATAACAATGCCAGTCAGCAGAGAAATCTGTGGGAACTTGTGACAAAGATGCTAGTTCACACCTCTGAGTGGGACAGCTTTCTGGGAGATGCTTCGTATTTAATAGTTGTGCACAGCACCGAAAAAATGAGTCCACAAATAAGGGCAACTCAATTTTTTTTGGAATTAAAACTCTACAATGCTGATGTTTATGTTTTACATTCTGAAAAAAAAAAATCCTCCCTGTGTCTAGGTTTTTTTCTGGTCTTTCTTCCTACTTTTAATTTTTGATAAAAATATATTTTGCAACTTAGTAGAGAGATAGCTGCTATAGGTGTAACTCTCATTTTCAAATTCATGTATCAAAACCCTAAGCCACAACATGACTGCTTTTGGAAATAATGCTTTTAAAAGGCAATCACAGTTAATGAGCTGATGAGTGTGAGGCCCTAATCCTACAGGATTAGTGGCCTTATAACAAGACATAGCAAGAAGAAGGGGACCAGTGGGAAGGGGAACCAAGGGAGGGCTATGAAAGGTGAGCACAGTTATCACATCTATAAAAACTGCACAAGGAAATATATTATTTTATACAATTAATCTGCACGCCAATAAAATCATTTTTAAAAGACAAAGCAAGAAGGTAAGTGAGAGAAAAAACCTTCAGTAGGGACTGAACCAGTTGGCACCTTAATCATATACTTCCAATTCCCCAGAGCTGCAAGAAAATTAACTTGCCTCATTTAAGCCACTCAGGCTATGGCATTTATTATGGCAGTACAAGCTGATTACCATAAATCTCAATACTACTTAACATTCATAACTTCTGTTAGATTCTTTTGATTTTACAGACATCAGTTTCTAGAAATATATCCAAATAAAATCAGAATATTTTACTGTGCATTATGAGTAGTTTGTATCTGAGTTCTAGATGAACTAGGAGGGAGAATGTGACACCACATACTGCATTTCGTGACTCTTTTGTTCTTTAGTCTCAAAGGGCTATGGAGTAATTACCTTCATGGTTATAGGACATTTTTTTTTACATGTCATTGTCACTGTGTAACCTCCCTAGATTCTAAAGTGTGGTGACTTACAGCTGTCTACTTCCCATCTCTAAGGATTTGGGGGAGGAAGGAGCAGCTACAACATCAAAGCTTGCTCAGGACTAATGACAAAAGTACCTCTTGGTGACACATGTTCTATGTACAAAAAGCCAGATGAAGGCCAGTGACTGATCTTGCACAATTACAAAGGGAGAAGGAAACTTAATACATCTCTAAGTGTGTTAAAGTAAAAGACACTAAAACATGGTTTCACTAATGAAGAGATTATGGATGGGGTCATTGGCTTCTACATTTGCTTCCACTAAGGGCAACAATCAAAATATCATTATTTGAGCACCATGATACAAAAGCCAGTATCAGTATACTATATTGTCAGTGCATAGTCTTTGTGACAGTCATAATATAACTATTCTGAAATTGAATATTCTTAGGCAATCCCAAGAAGAATTATGCTGTATTTATGTTGCTGTGGAAAGTAGTTTCTGTTATCCTAATTGTCCTGATTTTGTTTAAATAACCTGATTTTTCTAATTATCGAAGAAAATAGAAAAGAAACCCAGTGTTCTTTTTACCATTAGCAATAATGTGATAACTTTCTATGTGTACCAGGCACAAATCTGTGATTTCCAATTATCACCATAAACACAAAAACTAGATGAGAAGATGAAGAAAATGGGGTGCTGAGTTTAGGATTATGGTTCCAGTATTTCTCTGTCAGGCTGACCTTGAAGACAGTTGTTTACATTTCAGAATCACATTTGAGTCCAAATAGTCAAACAGCTACCAATACACTTGAACCTCACTTTGACCAGTTAGTTTATTCCTTGTTCCAGGGCAAGAGGGTGCAGAGGTTCCTCCATCTTGTATTCCTGCTGAGGCCATTTTAGGTTTAACTAGAATTTGATTTTGATGAGAGAGAATTCTGTGAAAAATTATCCAACTCTAGTCTAGAAACCTGAGATAAAGATGCTCCAATTAACTTAGCTTCTGTTAAACTTCCTGCTTTTGCAAAATCTCCCCCTGAAGTTATAGAGTGAGATACCAGGATGTGTTTTCTGCCTTAAAAAATGTCTTACTCTAAACACTTGTTACTAATGAATCTTAAATACTTAAAGGTAGTCCCAGCCAACTGGAATAAAGACCTTCAATCGATTCTAGACTGTTTCTGTGTGGTCTCCTCTGGTGGGCCCCCTGGTAACACTAGTGAGACATTAACCAAAGCCCTTGTCCTCACCTACCTTTCCCCAGTGAGTCAAGTAGACTATGGCTTAAAAAAGAAAATGAGATTTCTAAAAATGTAAGAGTCTTTAGGCTGTGTTTAATCATTCAAGAAAACTTGTAATGTACAAATAAAGAAACTTTGATCTTCACCCTCCTCCAGTTCTAGTGACTAAGTTGATGAAGAGGACTCTTTGTGTATGTGGTGTGTGTGTGTGTGTGTTTGTGTGTGTGTGTGTGTGTAGGGGGGTAGGTGGGTATGAGAGAGCAAATGAGCCTGACTGAGAACAGACTGGCCCAAGACGAAGTCTGTTGGCTGTATTTTAAAACTTCATTAGTCAGTTTGTGAGTCAGAATTAAAAAAGAAATGGTTACAATATAAGGTCGTAACCAATTTTAGACATCTACATATTACTAATCGATACATGATATAAATAAATTGCTTCGAAGCTGTGTGGTTTCTCTCACACTTGACTTTCTGGGAATCCCTAAGTAGAAGAGATCCTGTCTAATGCTTGCGTTCCCACAGTAAGCCTTTTATGCTCCTTATGTGGAAAAAATCCCATCAATAAATGTGCTTCAAATAACTATCTTCTCTTTGAAAAAGTTTGTGTCACACTGAGATTCTCTAAGAGATGATCCATGAAAGGACAGGAGAAACAGGAAATTTTCACCCAGCATGGAAGAGGGCCAGGCTAACCCAGTGGGCAGAGAGACAAAGGCCAGTAGATTGGCCAACTTCTTAACACCCAGACATTTTATGGCCTCTCTGCTCTGAACTGCCTTTATGAGCTAACCCATGAAGTGTGTTAGGTTGGGAACTGGGTTTTTTTTTTTTTCAATGTTGGGTCCTGTACAGCACACCCCTCAGGCCACCATCTGGAATATACTGGGTATGAGAAGCAATGAGCTCCTCAGATGGTCCCTAGAAGTGAGCCAAGAGCTGAGTGGTGTGAGTGTGCTATGGTACAAAAAGACCTGGCTGAACAATCAAAGGACTTGATTCTTAGCCATTTTTTTTTAATTCTCAGAATACCTTTGAGACAATTACATATTTTTTTTAGGTTTCAGTTGCTCCCAAAACTTGAGAGGTATTTCAGATATGACATGCTAATGCCTCTATGGTTAATATTCTTGGTAATAAATTGAGGGCTAACATCTAAGAGCTTTTCCTCTGCAAACAAGGAGGGGAGAAGCAACAGAATATTGAGCTCTGGTTTCCTGTCTCCACAATAGTAATTTTAAATTATGAAAGACCTTGCTTATGGACTCATTTAAACCTCTGTGTGAAGAGTATATGCACTGGAGTGGCATGTAGAAAGCACATTAAACAAAACTTTTGAGTCAGGCAGTGGTGGTGCACACCTTTAGTCCCAGCACTCAGGAAGCAGAGGCAGGTGGATCTTTGTGAGTTCGAGGCCAGCCTGGTCTAAGAGTGACTTTCAGGACAGGCTCCAAAGCTACACAGAGAAACCATGTCTCAAGAAACCAAACTAAAAATACAACAACAAAATCTTTTGAAGTAATTAGAGTTGAAGAGAAACAGTTCTGACCTTCCCAATCACAGAATTAAACAGATAAAGACCACCACGTACAGAGTTTACTATGTTTCTAAGTCCCAGGTGGTAGTGATGGTGGTTGGAAAAGGGTGTATGGGATTTGTTCTGGACAGTTTCTCCCAGGGCAAAGGTGACATGATGATGTGTGATGGTTGTTTTTCTGGGATGCCCAAGAGAAGATGCCCTGTTCCCATAGAGTTCAATGCTAACAGGTAACCCCACACTTCAAGCCCAATGTCACGATTCAGCTGTTTGGCATCTGTGGAGTTGATGGGAATTTGGGGTGTTTTTAATGTAATCAATGTGAAGGGCATCCTTTTGGGACCAGTCCTTATATCAATATGATGAGTTTCAATGGCTGTTTTCCTTTTTCAGTAGGAGCAAATTTTAGAATGATGAAGCAGAATGTACATATGTGAAACAAAGTAATACAGTTGGGGTAGAAAGTCCTTGAAGGATCATGTTTGAACCTATATGAACATTGGAAACACTAAGAAAGATTCCAACATTGGTGAGTTCTTATGCAGGGAACAGTAGTCTGTTCCGTAGCATGAAGAGGTTGGTGGCAAACACTTGTACTGTCCCACTGTCCTGCACAGGAACCCAGATGCTCATACAAATCATCTCTCTCACCCTTCTGTTTTGATGGAGTCTCTTAAACCCCAATCAGTTCACAGTGGAACTGAGGACACACAGTTGGCTTCTTGACTCTTTTTTTTTTTTGTAATTTCTTAAAAAATATGAAGCAAAATTTTGGAACCATGAATGTATGCCTATGTAGCCACTCCTTAGACTCTGGACATTGTTCAAGAGATCTCCTCCCTCTCCCCCTTTTGATTCTTTCTCCAAGTCCTCTTCTTCCCTGCAATCATTTGACTATTTGGTCATGTTTATTCATGGATTGTCTCGCCTTCCATTTTGCAAACAATTTTATTAAGGTATAATTTTGTGGTATAAAGTTGAACTAACTTTAGGCCATGTTTGTTCACCAACCCTCCTCCCTCTTCTCCTCTCCACCCTCTCCACTCTCACCTTCCTCTTCCTTTTCCTTCTTCTTGGTGTTTCTGGAACAAGGTCTTGCTATGTAGCCTAGGCTTATCTTAGATTCTCTGTGAAATACAGACTGGCCCTGAACTCATCACAGTCCTCCCAACCCCTGCAATCACATGTGAGGCAATCCTGTTGATTTAGAGAACCTTGTTTTCTTGGTGTCCTCCATGCTCTCTGGCTTATATTCTTTCTACCTCCCATTCTGCAGGGTTTCCTGAGCCCTGAGGGGAGGGATTTGATAGACACATCCCACATAGGCCCAGTGTTCCAAGGTCTGTCCTTTTCTGTGCAATGTCCAGCTGTGGGTCTTCATATTTGTTGCCACCTTCTGCAAGAAGATGCTTCTCTGATGGTGGGTGATCAGAATCAGATCCGATGTATGGGTCTATCAGAATTAGACAGAACTATTGGTGGAAGAGCGTCTGACCCAATGTGAGATGACAAAGATAAACATGCTCTGACTGAGATGTTTTTGGCATCTCACTTTATTGTTCTAAAAGACCTTGCTTGCTATCATTACTTCAGGATTTGACTGGCTTTGGGGAAGGCAATGGAAGCTCAGGAAGTAAATGTAAAACCTTTCACCACTGAAATATTTTCAGTTGATAAATTCATATGCATTCTTAATCTATAGACAGATTGAAAGTAGGCACATAGACTTTTTGTACACTTCCTGTTTCAGAATCCACTCCTCTCACACACTCCCTGTCCCAGCATCCCTTCCTCTCATACATACCTGCCTTAATTATGGTGTGTATTAGGCTTTTTCTTTTGGGCCACAAAGCAGCTCCCAAATCATGATTTGGAGATTTCTTATTAGTTATGATTGCTTGTCATAGCTTAGGCTCGTTTCCGGCTATTTCTTTTACCTTAAATTAACCTGGTTCTCTTTAGCCACCTTTGGGACTTTTTACTTTTCTTTCCTTCTGTGTATTTTATTTTCATTGCTTCTTTCATTGTGTCTGTCTGGCAGCTGCCTGGCTTCTTGCCCCAAGTATGTCCCTCTCCTCCCTGGTTCTCATTCTCCTCCTCCTTCTCTGCTTCTCCTCCTCCACCCTCCTCTTCTTCTTCTCTTCTTTCCAGCCTAGATTTCTCCTCTTTCTGCCCGACAGCCCCACCTATCCCTCTTCTGCCCAACTATTGACTATTCAGCTCTTTATTAGACCAATTAGGTGCCTTAGGCAGGCAAAGTGAAACAAATGTAACACATCTTTACATAATTAAACACATATCCTTAGGTTGTTAAACAAATGCAGCGTAAATAAATATAACACATATTTGCTAGTTAAAATGATATTCCACAAAAATGGTGCTTTACCACAGGACTGGAAAAGCAAGTAATATTATATTTTGCATCAGAGTTTTGAAGATTTCCTCATTAGACCTTTTATTATTTTGTTGGATTTAAACTTAAGTAGAGGTTCTTAGGAGTTAATGCAAGTGGCAATGTGTTTTTAATTTTAAATTCTACTTCCTCTTTGCTGGTATATAGGAAAACAATTAATTTATATATGTTAAAATTGTGCCCTGCAATCTTACTATAATTGCTAATTAGTTCCAATTTTCTTTCTGTGATTCTGCTGTATCTTATCTTTCTGTGATTCTTATCACTTGAAAATGAATACTTTTTCTCCCTCTCAATCTTTATATCTTCTCTTTCTTCCTTTTATTATTGTTTTTTTTTCATCTTATTAAGTTTGCTAGGATTTCAAGCCTAAAGCAGAAATGCTGGTAAAAAGCAAATAGTCTTTCTGTGGTCCTGATTTTGTTAGGAAAGTTTCAGATTTCTTGTTATTAGGTAGGTTTGTCTGTTTTGAGGGCCTCTGTTAGCAAGTGGAGAAGGTTCCGTTCTTTGGTTTGGTGCTGGCTTTGGCATAAATATATGTACGTTCTGCTGAATGTTCTCTCTGTATCTATTGATATGGTCATGTGCTTCCTTTTCTTTAGACAATTGATGGGTTTATACTGAACTACTTTTATATGTTGAACTAAACTTGCAACCTGGGCAGGCCTACTTAGTTATCACATAGAACTCTTCATATTCATTTTGTGTTATATTTACTAAACATTTGATGAGGAATTTTTTTAACTTATGTTCATGAAAACTACTGGTCTGTAGGTTGCTGATAATGCCCACATTTAATATTTGATGTTATAATAATGTCACCCTCTTAGATAAAATTATGAAATAAGTTTTCATTCACTTCTATGTTTGGAAGGGATTGTAGAGAAATGCTGGAATTTTTACCTGAGTTCTTCAGAATTTCCTTATCAATTACTTTAGTCAGGTGCTTTCTGTTGGGAAGGATGTTGACAACTGGCTCTACTTTTTACTAGGTATTATCCTGCTCTTGTTATCAATTTCTTCATGAGTTCTGTGGCATATTCATTTTTCAAGGAACTGGTCTGCTTCATCTAAGTTTATCAAATTTTTGGTTTATGGAGCTGTTTGTAATATTCCTTTACTATCTTTTTAACATTCAAGAGGTCTGCCATGGAACTTTCTCTTTCACTTCTAACTTTTGTGATTTGTGTCTTCTCTCTTTTTTACTTAGCCTGTCTGCACGCTTGCTGATTTTATTGAAATTTTTAATAAATCAGTGTTTTGTTTTGCTGATGGTATCTATCTATTGTTGTTCTTTTAAAGCTTTCATTGAGTTCTACTCTAACCTTTATTTCTTCTCTCTGTGCTTTTATTTTGGTTTTTTTTTTAATCTTCTTTACTCATCTTTTTCTAGCTTCCTAATGTAGAAACTTTAATGACTAGCTTTAGATTTTTCTTCTTCAACATACACATTTTGAGCCTTGGTTTCCCAGTAAGAGAAACTTTCACTGACCGACCTCAGTACCCATGAACTTTGATAAGTTTCATTTTTGTTTAGCTCAAATAATTTACATTTTCTCTTGATTTAAGTATTATTTATTCTTTGTGTACTTTTAGTTATTCCATTTACAATTTCTCTTGATTTTATTATTTATTCTTTGTGTATTTTTAGACTATTCCATGTATTATTCTGTTATTGGTTTTTAGTTTAATTTCACTGCTAACCAAGAGCAAACATTATATGATTTCTACTCCTTTACATTTGTTAATGATGTTTACAGTCTATAGTGTGGTCTGTTTTGAAGGAAGCTCCATGAAGGTTGAGGAAGAACATGTAATTTTCTTTTTGAGGATGGACTCTAAATATTATCAATTATATCTAGTTGACATATGCTGTTGTTTACTTCAACCATGTCCATACTGAATTCCAGCCTGTAGGATCAATCCATTTTTTAAAATTACATACATTTATTTATTTATCTGTACATCATAATATACATGTGGAGGTCACAGGCCAACTTTCCAGAGCTGGCTCTCTTTCTCCACCTTGTAGGTCCCAGCAATCCAGCTGAGACTGCCAGGTTTGGCAACAGTCACGTTTTTTCCCCATTAAGCCATCTTGCCAGGCCAGGAGTTGTCCATTTCTGATAGAGAGCCACTGAGTCTCCAACTATAAAACTGGATTCATCTATTTGTCCTTGGGGATCTATTAGTTCTTACTGCATGAATTTTGATGCTCAGTTATTTCCACATGCATGTTAAAAATGCCATGTCTTCTTGCAGTATTGATACGTATGGCCATCATTACCCCCAATGCTTTAAGTCAGCATTATCTAAAAGTATTTATGTGTTCTCACTTGTCTTGTTGGCATGACATATTATCTCATACTTTTACATGTATTTATAGTTAATGTAGAAATCTTTTTTGTTTGTTTGTTTTGAGACAGGGTCTCTCTGTGTAGCCTTGGCTGTCCTGGAGCTTGATGGACCAGGCTGGCCTCAGACTCACAGAGATCCACCTGCCTCTGCCTCCCAAGTGCTGGGATGAAAGGCGTGCGCCACCATTGCAGCCCAGCTTAAAATGGAATTCTTCTTGAGAGCATACAGTTGTTATTCTTCACTCACCTTGATAATTCTTTTAACTTTCTTTTTATTTATTCTTTGTCTCTTTCACCTCATGCATCCTGATCCCATTCATTTCCCCATCCCTTCATATCTGCTCTCTGCCCTTGCAAGCCATCCCCCAAATTAAATACAATTAAATTTTAAAAAGAAGGAAAAAGATCAATCTTGTCATAGAAATTGTAGTGTGGCACAGTGAGTCTGTATATCTTTACTTGCAAATGTTCATTGGTCTGGTTTCTGCTACACTATTGATGCTGGGCCCTCACTGGGACTCCTCTTGGGTATCCTGTTGTTTCTCTGTATCATGGAGATCCTGCAGCTTTGAGTCTGCAGTACTAGCCCCTTCATGTGCCAGTAGATCACAGATGGGGTGGATATTGGGGTGGGCCAAATTATAGCCCTGGTTTTGGGGCTTGGGTAGGTGTAGGGTTGGTCAGCCTGCCAGCTCTCTCCTGCCCTTACTACCAGGGTGAGCTCTTTAGCATTGTACCCTGGCTAGCTCTTCCCTTGCAGTGATGAACAAGGGGTGGGGCTAGCTCTCCTGCTTCTCATGTCCCCAGCATTGGTTCTCCCACACCTACACCATCAGGGCCAACTCTACTCTGTCACCAAGGGGAAGTATAGGGACCACTCTCTGATGAGGGTCAGGGACAGCTCTCCTACTCTTATGACCTCAGAGCCAGCTCTCTCACCTGCCACAGGCAGGGTGGGTGGGGGTGGAGGTGGAGGCATCTCTCCCCAGCCCACACCAGCATATGGCAGATGGAGGGTGGGGCCAGATCTCCCATACTCATGTTCTTGAATGGGTTCATCCGTGCCCCTGTCAATAGGGTCAGCTCTACTATGCTGCCAGGTGAGGTGCAGGGCCCATTTTTCCCAGTGCTGTAGTTGGTGAGTGGGAGAGTCAGCTCCCTTGCCAAGAATATGTGGTAGGCACAAGGTGGGGAGGGCATCTTTCCCTGGACCTCACCACCATAGGGCTCAGCGGTTAAAGACTAGGCTCAGAACCAAAGATAATCTTTTTGTTGTTGTTGTTAGAGTATTTAGATCAATGGTGTTTAAGGTGACTATTGATACAGTTTGACTTCTTTCTTCCTTTCTCTTTCCTTCTTTCTTTTTACTCTTTTGCAATGGTTACCCTTGTTTTTTGTTCCCACTTTTTCTCCAGTCTTTACCTTTTGTGGTTGTTACTAACTAACCATTTTAAGATTTCAAGCTTTATTCTTAGTTGACATTTCAATTTAGATATCTCTTTAGCAATTTTTTGTTATTGTTTTTCGAGACAGGGTTTCTCTGTGTAGCTTTGGAACCTATCCTGGCACTCGCTCTGGAGACCAGGCTGGCCTCAAACTCACAGAGATCTGCCTGCCTCTGCCTCCCGAGTGCTGGGATTAAAGGCGTGCGCCACCAAAGTCCGGCTCTTTAGCAATTTCTTTAGTGATTGCTTGGTAGTTTGTGATTTATCTTAATACCAATTCAAATCCACTTTCAACTAACACTGCAATGCTTTAGTCAATGCAAGTCCTTCGTAATTACAAAATATTCCTAATTTCTCCCCGTTGTCGAGATTGTTGCTGCCATTCATTTCAGTTATACGTATCATACATAATTGAATGCATTGCTACTGTTAATACTTTAAATAAAACTTCTATTATTTAGATCAATTAAGAATAACACAGATTTACTTTAATGGGCTCCTACTTGTTCCATGTTCAGTGTTCTCTGCCTGTAGATTTGAATTTCTGGCCTATATTGTTTTCCTTCTCTTTTAAGAACTTGCCTCATTATTTTTTTCCAAGCTATATCTAAATCCAACAAATTCCTTATTTTTGTTTTTTAGGAAAGGTGTTACTTCTCCTTCAGTGTTGAGGGATTATTCCTCTGCTGGCTACTCTCTGTTGGTGTCCTCATGTTCCCATGCTACTCATGGTATTCTAATCTTGTTTACATGGCTTCTAAGAAGCCCAATATAACCTCCCCCTCCTGGCCTCTGTAGGGAAGGTATATTAGTTATTTTCTATGATGTGGTAAAGCACCAAGGAAACTTGCGGAAGAAAGAGTTTATTTGGGGTTATAGTTCCCAAGGGTTCGATTCCATGATGGTGGAGTGGAGGCTATGGGCAGCTGGCTTGGTGGCTGGAGCAGCAGCTGAAGTCTGACATCCTGAGCCTCAAGCATGAAGCAGAGGGTCGGTTTGAAATGATGAGAGTCTTTAAACTCTCAAATCCCACCTCTGGTGACATAGTCCTTCCAATAAAGCAGCACTTCCTAAACTGACCCAAACAGTGGCACCAGCTAGGAACCAAGGATTTGAATGCTCCAGACCCTGGGGTCATCTCATTCAAACCTCCACAGAGGTGTTCACCCCTAGCCTCCACACTGGTTTCTTTCAGGATATTTTATTTAACTTGGACTTTCTTCACTTTAAATGCTATACTGTTGTTATACCTGGGTCTGGGCTGTCCCCCAAATGCCATTGTGTTAAAGTTTAGTCTTCAGCTTGGTGCTATTGGGAGTAAGTGGAAATTTTAAGAGGTTCCAAAGCCACAGGGTAGAAGCCTCTAAGGTGAGTTAGCCAAACTCACCTTCCTCTTTTTGGGATGATTACCTTAGGTCTCTTGTTACGCTAATGAGAAGCTGACTACAACTTGACTAGGTGCAGTTTATTGACTTGTTTGTTTAGTAACAGGTACTCACTGTATATTTCAGGCTGAGATTTAGTGATGAAGTCCAGGCTGGCCTCAAACTTGCCATCCTCCTATTTAGCCTTCTGATAGGATTGCAGGTGTGTATCAGTATGCCCAGCTAGACTTTTTAACTTTCTCACTTTCCGGTTTGGTTTCATTTATTAGTCTTCGATGGGATTTCTGGAAGCATGGCTTCCTATCTGGAAGTTTTTTCATCACTATTTCAAAATCTTCCTGCTTTTCCTATGATTCCATCACACATATATTGCATCTTTGGCAGTTCCATGACAATCCTTACATACTCTGCTATTTTTATTTTTTAGACTGTTTTTCAGTTTGGAAAGTTTCTGATTTTGCGTAATTTACTCTTGAAAGAATTCTTTGTCATTTATCCTGGTGACTTGGTCTCTAGTCCTTCATGGAGAGTCCCTAGTAGAATTCTTCATCATTTCTCCTGGTGACTTGGTCTCTAGCCCTTCATGGAGAGTCCCTAGTAGAACTTCTGTCTTCATGCTTCTGCTCACATTATCCAACTACTATATATTTTATATATATTTTTTTCTATATATTTTACAGAAACTTGATCTCTCTATTAATCACAAGGTTTTCAAAACTTCATTTCTATAAGAAACTGATGAATGTCAGAGGTGATGGAAATACCAATTATTTTAATCTACTAATTAGTATACATGAATTGAAATACATCACACTGTATCCATAAATATACAAAATTACACTGTGTCTTTGTAAAACTTTACAAAGACCATTGCTGATCTAATAAATTCCAGATATCACTGTGGTGTCTGATTGGTGCTCCTATGTCAGATGAGAGGAAATGTGGTAATCAGACTTTTAGCAGCAGGGCAGTGTGGTGTTATGGAGAAAAGGCATCATCTGTGGCCGTGTGGTTGGAAGTTTCTAGCTGTGTATGTCCCTGAACTGTGCTTTTCATCAGCACATCTCAGGTTCAGTTGATGTGAGGCGAGGCAGGATGGCTAGAAGAGTCAGGGTTCCTCTTTTCCTTCCCTAAGACAGGTTACAGTCTGATAAATCCCATCCATTTAGCTTCCAGGAAAATCAATCCTCCTAAGTGCAGACCTTGGCAAGAACAGACAGCTCTGGCAGGCATCAAGAATTCCATCTCTGCTCCTTCCACCAAAGCATGGAGTGTTTTCTCTTCAGCATTTACTGTGAAAACCCTCTGGTGATGTTGGAAATAAACTCACAAAATGTAGGGTGCCTGATGATGACTGACCAAGTTTCCTGGAATTTTTCACTAACATATTCACACTGAACCCCCAGTGATGGCGGATGTCCTTCTATATGCTGTGAATAGATGTTCCTCTTATTGGTTGATGAATAAAGCTGCTTTGGCCAATGGCTAGTCGGGAAATCCAAACAAAGATAGAGAAAGGTAGTAGGAGAAGTCAAGGAGAGGCCATGTTTCTACCAGGATAATAGGACAGCCAGGCATTCACTGGTACGCCAACACCATGTGGATACATAGATTAATAGAAATGAGTTAATATAGAGAGCGCTAGCCAATAAGAAGCCTAAGCCATCAGCCAAACCATTTATTTATTTATTATTTATTTATTTTTAATTTATTTATTTATCATGTATACAGTGCATGCCAGAAGAGGGCACCAGATCCCATTACAGATGGCTGTGAGCCACCATGTGATTGCTGGGAATTGAACTCAGGACCTCTAGAAGAACAGTCAGTGCTCTTAACCTCTGAACCATCTCTCCAGCCCCAGCCAAACCATTTATAATGAATATAAACCTCTCTGTGTTTATTTGGTACTAAATGGCTGTGGGACCGGGTGGGACAGAAACTTCTGTCAACACCCCAGCATTTTACCAATTACAGTCTGGGTTTT
The DNA here is from genome assembly GCF_003668045.3 of Cricetulus griseus. NCBI lineage: Eukaryota > Metazoa > Chordata > Mammalia > Rodentia > Cricetidae > Cricetulus > Cricetulus griseus. Next base: position 203,286,816 of record NC_048597.1, on the reverse strand, counting down.
TCCATTCCCCCACCATTCTCAGGGAAGCTTCTGCTTGAATTTTCACCTAGTAGGATGTAATTTTTCAGTCTGATTGTCTATCTTCCAATTTGGGGAGCTGCAGTTCGTCCCATGACCTCATTTCTCTGAAAAATAAGAAAAGTTGTTGATTTTTCAGTTTGATCATATTCTTACTTCTTTTAAAAATATTTTGTTTACATTAGTATGTGTATTTGTGTTTGTACTCACACTGAGTTTGTTACTATACCATTCACTGGGCTTCATTTCTCATGGTTCTCTCTCTTGGATGCAGGCTCCAGTGAGGATCATCTCAGTGTGGCAGAGAACAGCTCCATAGCTTTGGTGACACATCTTGGGTTCTTTGCTCACTTGGATATGTTCAATGACCAAAGGATCTATGTCTAAACCCTTTACATTCAACATTCCTTTGTCAATTTTCAAGCCTATGTAGCAAAATTTCACACTATATTTTCACGCTAACACTTTGCCTGCCCAACCCCCACCCTTCTGGTTTGGCATGAGCACGACCTACCAAATCTGCCATTATATCACCAGAGGACATACATTACTTCTTTAAAGTAGTACGTCCAGGTAGATTTTCAGATATGTAGAATCCCCAAAGCCCAGGGAATTTTAGAGGTATTCCAGTGAACACTAGGTACACTTGAATTGCATTGTTTGTAAGATTTTTCTGAGCCAAGAGAGTAGCAAGCCACCACAGGTTACTTCAGGCCACACAGACAAAGAGATCTCCTTCTTTATACCTCCTATCAAGAAAGACTCTTTATGCCAAGTTACTCTCTCACAGGCCTACTCTTTGGAGCAAAGTTTAATAAATCGTTGATGAATAACAAAATTGGCAAAAAATTTCTCTTAAGTATTGGCAATTTGGAATTGCTAAGATTTGGATGTGCTTATTTGTTTTTACTTAAAGAATTAAATCTTGACTGAATATTTGATGTTTCAGGATGTAGAGCATCTTCAGCATTGTTTAGAGCTGACTGTTAATTTAATTGAGTGATCATCAATGCTGAGTACAGTGTTTCATAAATACATCATGCAGAAGGCATAAATCTTCAGGGCCATTCCAAACTTTAAAAACAAGCAAATTCTACTCTAATGCCATTCCAAATCCATTGAATGATTTTAAAAATAAAAGATAAGTCTTTAAAGATTGATTTTTATCTTTTGAAGTTATGTGAACATGTGTGTATGTGTGTTTGAATGTGTGCACATGAGTGCAGGTGACTTTTGAGTCCAGAAGAGGGTATTGGAGCCCCTGAAATTGGAGTTACAGTTAGTTGTGAATCACCATATATGCTTACTGGATGTCTAACTTGAGTGCTGTAGAGGAGCAGTAAACAATCTTAAGGCAGCAGATACTCCAGCTCTACAAACACAGTTTTAAAAGCCATAATATTCTAACTCAATCCAATTCAATGATATAACAACTTTAAGCATACACACTGAGGCATGACAATAGAAAAATTTGTTTTGTTTTCTGTAATTCAACTATTCTATTTCCATAAGAGCCGGAGACTTTGTGTTTATAACAAAAATACTACAACTCACATCATATGGTAGGTTCAAGCTGGGCAGAGGCGTTTCAGGCTAGCTGCATTTGTTGGAATTGCAGTCATGGTATGAAGTGAGCATGTTGTGTGTTCAGAACCAAGGCCACTGGGAAGTCAAGTGATGTAGCATGAGTGAGCGCTGCCAGAAACACCTTGGATTTAGTGATTTTGAATTGATTTGTAGCCATTGCATGTTCATAAATCTTTTACATTGTTCCAGCTTTTTCATGACCCCCACATTCAATCACAACCCCCTATGAGGTTGTAACTCAAGGTTTAAGTTACAATCTAAATAGAACAGAGGGCCATGGGGATAAGATGCAAAGAGTCTGAGAGATTAGCAACATGAAGTATCCTAAAATGAAACAAACAAACAAACAATGTCTACAGCAGCTTCCCTTGTCCCTGGGCATGATAATTTCCCCTGTCTTCATCAGTGGCCTCTTACCTGCCTGCATCCACATCTCTACCTGAGGTCTTTTCTTCAGATGACCAGAAGGTCACTGTCTGTCTCCCTAGGAAATGACATGAGGGGAATAACTCTCCATATGTAGCTCTGAACCAGTAACTGGCTCAGTAGGTGTGTGAACATCACAGCTTCTGCTTGTTCTGCTTCTGCCCATAGGCGGGATGAGTTTGAATGGGTTTTGTTACTGGGAGCTTCCCCCACAGGACTCAGCTCTAGCCACCCACTGTGGGCAATGCCCCACTTCCCCCTTTCCTTACCAATGTTTTCAAAGCATCCAAAATAAAGTACATGGACTCCAGTTCACATCACAAAGTCTGCTGTGGGAAACCCAGCGTTAGTAACCTGTTTGGGAGGAAATGAACAACAAAGAGAATGTAGAAAGAAAATTGGGTCATAGTATATAGGGCCTTCATCGCTAGGTTGAAAACCTGTAAATATCCATTGAGGAATTCAAACTGTGAACCGACTATAGGGAAATAGTGGAGCTGTGGCTGGTGGGTGTGCTTTGCAGAAGTCATTGGGTGTGTATCTTGTCCTGGTCATACTGTGCTTTGCTTCCTGCCCATCAGGATGCAGGCTACTCTGCCAGCATCCTCACCATGATGGAATGAGGCCTCTGAACCCATGAGTAAAGTTAACCTTTTATATGCACTTGTTCCTACCAAGTATTTGTTGGCAGTGGTGATAAAAAAATCACATGCACTAAGGCATTATCATTTATCAAAACTTCAAATTCAGCTGGGCCCCTGTATTTTACATGTCAACACTGTGTGATGTAGAAAGGATTTGGGACATTATCTGGATTTTAGCAAAGATGGGGAGAGCCATGAAGAAATGCTAACATTTCCTCAGACCAGGCCTGGGCCTCAGCAGGTAGGTTCATGGGGGAAGTGGATGGAAGATGTAAGGCTGTCTATACCTGAGGTTACCTGAAGGACATCAGAATTACCTCAACAGGAAGAAAAGACTTCCAAATACAGTTCAGATGACCTCACAATACCCCACAGCATATCAGAAAATGTCACTAAGACTGTCACCCAGGGACTCCCTTTGTGATGTTCTCCTGCCCATCCCAGGACACTTCTGGGCTAACATCCATCCTGTCCTCTGTCAGGCCTCTAATCTCTGATGTCTGCCTCCAGGAAGGACAGAATCATTAGCTCTGCCAAGCAAGGAATAAGAAGGAAAAGTAAATTTTCTCTTAGCACATTTCCTCTCTGTTTCCCTGAGATGAAGTCTTTCCTCTAAGATGACCTCCATTTACGATGCTTTCATTCCTCAGTCAGGTCAGCGAAAGCCCATTCTACTCATGGAGATGAGATAGGAAATGTGTTTGTGAGCCTCTCTGTGCAGAGAATTCTTCCTTTTCATTTCAACTTTCGTGAAGGAACTTCAATTCCTGTGGGGAAGCACTTCAAAAAACATTAGATTAAAAAGGAAAGAAGAAAAATGAAACCCATTATAGCAATGAGTTCTCTCTTCTGTTTTGTTCTTTCTTCAATTTGTAAAATGCACACCAAAGACCATTAGGGAACATAATTTGAATTGTCTCACTCTAAAATTAAAGTGTTGAAAGAAAAAAAATACTGCAGCTAAATGAAAGTCAGCCTTCTTTCATTTTTAATACATGAATTTATTGTAACTTTCATTTTTGAATTTACCCCAGACTAAAATTCTACATATAGACTCTATGCAAGGGAACACATATGAACTGTTATGTAAAATGTTAGTTTTTTGCTGTTGTTTTATGTTAACCTACATTATTATATCCACACAGGTTCAGTAAAATGATTGGGGAAACCAAGCTATGATTCATATGCGTGTTCAGCAATCATGCAATTGTCAAGCTGGGACCCTAAAACCAAGGTTCTTATGGTTATTTAAAAATGGTGTAATTCAAAACTTCCTCAGGAACCTCATGGGGTAGGTATTTTTCTCTTCCTATTTGTAAAAGTAGAGGATCAGAAAGTCTACTCTCTCCAGTCATATAGTTCCAGGATTGTGAAAAAAGAAATCGATGTTGGTATGATAGCCAATCTGTGGTGCTTTGCCAAAGAAGTCTTAGAAAACTAATTCCAGTGACCAGATCCAGAAGAATGGGCAGTCACACTATTCTAGGTAACCCGTTTGCTGACATCAGACTCTAGACCACAGTTGGAGTCTCATAGTCAGGACTAACCAGGAACTGGAAAAAGCACAGTGTGGACCCATATTCTGTCTCAATTTACTCCTCTAACCACATCCTAGATACTATCTCTAGAGACCTGATGGTTAAAGGGTCAAGTCCCTCTTGACCTTTGCAGGTCTGCTGGCATGGGCAGAAGAAGAGGATAAGCTAGGCTCTGGCCCAGTGACCTAGAGAAGCTCCATTCCAAATGTGAATACACAATACCTGTAGGAGAGGCACTCTTGTTTGAGGTGGCATCCATCTGTTGGTAATTTTCCAGATGTGAAGACCAGAGAGAGAATGAATATACTCATTGTCTATTGGGAACACTTTAGGTGAGAAGCTGTTTCCATCATTTGGTCATCTTCCAGATGTGACCATTCTTTCGTGTAAGAGAAGTATTGTAAGTGAGAAATTGCATTGGTCCATTGGTCATGTTGAAGGGAACATCTTCCTTCTCAAAATGCCCAACATCTCCAAAAGAAAGGAAGCAGGCTTTTTTCAGCTGTTACCCTGCCTTCCATCACTACCATTTTTGTAGATGAGAGTCCTCAGCTCTGTGTGCCCTCTAGCTTGGGTGGAGTCACATTTCAGCTCATAAGTCCCTCATAATTCTTACTTGCTCCATGAGTTAGCAAACATCTGAGTCTTTGCAATTTGATGTATGTGATAGGCAGGTTCTCCAGTTCAGGCTGTCAGGGCAGGGGCCTTTTTCTGTACAGATCACAGGGCAGTTAGGAAATATCTGGTCCTTCAGAGAACTCAAGTGCGTCATAGAAAAGCAAGAATGTCCTCAGACTTTATCTTTCAGAGTACAAAGATGCCAGGGCTTGCTAACTATGGAGCCTAAAAATAAATACAACTCTACCTAACTCTGTCTCATTCCCAGCAAAATGGGAGCTCCAACACCTCATTCTGTCCTGGAGTAATAATCTGATACAAGATAACTCAGTAAATCTCAATGATGGCCTTGGTGTCTCTTCTGAATGAGGCAAGTAGCTTTCCATGCCAGGTAAAATATCTGGGCATCCTTTCTTTGCCATGAGACTCCAACCAGGAATGATGGCCTTTCTGGAAAGGACACCAAAGAAGTGAGGTATTGACATTAGTACTTCAGAACTGCAGAGTAATGTAAGATGAACAATGAATGGTATCAACATGTGGCCTTGGAATAATGAGATTGACCAAAGTAGCCTCTTCTTATACTTGTTATAGATAGCCCATGTAGAACTGTCTTATTTATATATGCCCCATTCCCATGTACATTCCTTAGAGATGGGGTAAAGCATCCAGCATTTGATTCTTTGGTGAGAAGCCACATTGACACACTGACCATCTTCCACATGAGAATGCCCTCTCTCCCATGAGAAGCTGCATTCACCCTTGGGACATTTTCCAGATGTGAAATGTTTCTCCTGTGATGCTATCTTGCCTCTCATAGATCAAATCACTGTGTCAGATTTAAATGAGCTCTAGACATTCTGGCCAATCTCAACACTGAAGGGTGAGGAAAACTTAACAATAAAATGGAAAAAAAAGAGGACAATGGGGGTGGGTAAAATAAGAAAAGTGAATGACTTACATTATGGAATTATCAAAATGGAACCCATAATTTTGAACAATGAATATAAATATATATATATATATATATATATATATATATATGCATGCTAACAAAACAAAACAAACATATAAAAACACAATGAAATGAACCCCTACAGTAGAGATTGGGCCATCCTAGCCTAGCATCTGCTGTCTGTGACAAATGCTCCTTTCTGCAGTCATTTCTTCCAGAAATTATCTTTACATGCTTGCTAATATCAGGCGTATGCTAATATCAGGCATATGACCCAAGATGCTAACGCCAGTAAGCTGAGGTCATCCTCTCTGATAGGAAGCAGCCACTGCCTTCAAGCATGAAGTTTCTGTGCCCAGACCAGGCACCTACAATCAGAACTCTTGAACTCATAATTCTCTGTCTTGGTGCCTGTGACTGCAATGATGCCCAACAGAACCAGAGAACCCATGATATTCCAATAATAATGAGCAGTCCAATGCCACATGAGTCAGCCTCACCTGACACAAGAGTCTACTGCTCTGTCTTTCCAAGGTGTCTGACCATTCCTTCTTCAGTGCCAATTGTGTCAAGAAGTTTATTGTTCTGCAAAAGAACCTACTTCATTCTACACAACTCTGAGCAAGGCTTTGCATTTCTGTTTCTCTTGCTTTTTTGACCGTGAGCTGAAATCTGAACTATGGCATGAGGCTTTCTTGTTAGTTCTCACATTGGGAAGAAGACTCGGTGATTTTCTTATGAACCCACTGCCCCAAGCCAGGGGCTCTCCAATTCACCTCTCATAACCATAAACACATACCAACCCAAACTCACCCTCCTCCCCTTTCATCTCTTCTTCACATGAGACTCTGGATGACATCTCAATTTCAGAAAATGCTGCTGTCTCCCATTCAAAGAACTCCTGGTGAAAGCTGTAGCCTGTGCCATCTGTGTTATGCTACTTTTATCAAAGATTAGTTCACCGGAGTTTCTGTGTTTCTCTCTCTCTCTCTCTCTCTCTCTCTCTCTCTCTCTCTCTCTCTCTCTTTCCTCTCTCTGTCTCTGTCTCTGTCTCTGTCTCTCTCTCTCTCTCTCTCTCTCTCTCTCTCTCTCTCTCTCTCTCTCTCTCTGTGTGTGTGTGTGTGTGTGTTGTACCCCTGCAAAGGTGGGGAGGTTTGTGTCAGGTGTCTCTCTCTGTCTTTCCCTAGGTGACTCCCTAGCCCTCTCTTAATCTTTAGAAAAGCATTTTTCCTAGGTAATTCATGAAGAAGGGGAAGAAAATGAGAGGGTCCCTGGTAAGAAATCGAGGAAACCAGAGAAGGGGAGAGTGGGCAGGAAATGGACTAAACTTCAGTTACTTCTGAAGGCAGCTGTGGTTTTCAACTGTTCTGGGCAGAGATGAGCAGACAGAAGTATTTGCCATAGCCAATCCTTCTGTAGAGTTTACATTCTGTAGGTGTCTATATTCTGTGGCTTCACTGTCATCGGGAAAGGGCTCTCCAGGACTCATGGATCTCCACTAGAGGATCCCCAAGAGGCTGTCATGAGGAAGTGAGTCAGGGAAGCATCCTCACTTGTCCTGGGGCAGCTTTCAAACCTGGGTTCCACATGTCCTCTTATAACTGAACTTCGTTCTTCTGACAATCCCTGGCTCAGAGTCCACTATGACTTCTCTCAGTATTATCAGATCTACAAGTAACTGGCTGGGTCCCTCCTGGCTCAGAACTGTTTGGATCACTTGGCACAATAAGAACATGCTGTTCCTTTGAGTTCAGGTTGAGATTTGCTAGCATAACTGACAGCCCTTCCTGGACCAGAGAGAGGGCTTAAGATGAATGCTTATGCTTTGAACTGACTGTGCCCCTCCACTCGGTACATTTAGGTTTCATCTTTAACCATATGTGACTTTTTATTTTAGAGACAGAGTCTTTATAAAATTGGGGTCAAATAGGGTGATACAGGAGTGCCCTGGTTGTAGAGTCAATCCTTATTAAAAGAGATACCAGTGGGAGGCAGAGGCAGGTGGATCTCTGTAAGTTTGAGGCCAGCCTGGTCTACAGAGCTAGTTTCAGGACAGCTAGATCTGTTTACACAGAGAACACCTGTCTAGAAAAACCAAAAACGAGACACCAGGAAGTTTGCCTGCTCTAACTCCATCATGTGGGGATCCAGTGAGGAGATGGCCCCCTGTCACATCTTGATCTTAGACCCTCTAGCCTTTAGAACCATGGGAAAATAAGAAACGACCTTTGCTATTGGTCATGATAGGATAAGCAAACTAAAATAAAAGATTGAGAAAACATTTCTTTGTCTTGGTTACCCAATAAGGCTGCACCCATGGGTACATCACTGGGTGTGTACAAAGGATCTTTGTGTGATTTACTAGACCAAGTGTACAGTACTTTGCAGACAAAGTGTACCTTAAACCACACATCTCATCAGGAGGACAGGAGAGGGAAGGCAATTTATCCAGTGTCACACTGAGACTGACTGGACCAACTAGCAGTGGCCTCTGTAGGCACAGGAAGTGGGTGACATGGGAGTGCAGCGTGCCAGTCTTGGCTGCCAATGCTTCTCCACTCCAAGGACAAAACAGAGTCCTCATGTATCGAGGCTTTTTGTGTGAAGAAAGCTCCCAGCTATGCAGAAACAGATTTACAGATCAAGTTGGACAATGGCAATTCTTTTTTCTTAGAATTTTTTTTGGCATCAATTCTCATGTCACTTTTCTCAAATTTCTCATTTTTCTCTGTTACTGTGGAAGGTGAAGGTCTCAGAGCTAAGTTCTAGAATAAATGACATATATGACACTTTATGTAGAAGGTGATGAGTGTCTGGAGGCTAAAGTCTTCAAGATTTTACCAAAAATGCTCCAGCAGATTTCACAAAAGACTGAGAACAAGGGGAAATTGCTTCTCAAGAACATTGCTAGCAACTGTTTCAAGGCTGAGAACAACTGGACATATAATCAGAGAGAATCCAGCCTTGATTATAGTGGATTATAGCACGAGCCGTCATCATACTGCTGTAATTATGTGTCAGCAGTTAGGCCCTCGCATTCTTTTTTTAGAAAATTACTACAAGCTTCACAGGAATAGATCCAAGATAACAAGAGACATAAGGACCTCAGCAAGAACCCTCTGTGACTAAGGAAGTGGCATTGTGCCCTTCTCCAGTTCTCCATTGCTAAACTCTCCCAAATTAAACCCTTACTGCCTGGGACAGCAAGCTGCAAACCATTGCATAATTTCCCTTCTTTATCATCCATTCCCATGTAAAGTAGGTGCATTCCTTCAGAGCATACACACGTTAAAATCCTTCAAGATAGTAAAAGGGTCAAACAGTACTTGCTAGCTTATCAATGCAAACAGATAATTCTTAGAGTTGCCTTTCTTGTCTAAAACTTGGAATGCTACTGTCATTTCCCAAAAATGATAAAATATTTTATTTTTTGGACACCAGAAAGAAATAAAAGATTCCACTTAAAAAGGAATTTAGAAAATGTTTTACTATCCTGTGGATTTCTAAGAATCTATGATCTTTTCATGAACTTCTAAAATGATACCTTAATGGTGTTACCTTATTCTCTTTTACCTGGGTGCTATGAAGCAGGTGTCCTCCTGCCTCGCCTGGGTGCAGGTGTCCTCTGTTCCTGTGCTTACCTTCTAGAGAAAAGTTCACTGGTAGAACAGACAATTCAGTTACAATTTTCGCATGTTTTTTTGGTAAAGTAAGGGGCATGACTACATTATCAGTGGTACACAGATAATTAAGTAACTATATTTTCAGCAAAGCACTTACTGTCCCCATAAAAAACATACAAGGAAGATGAACACTCACTGTAATTTCCAGGCTAAGGTTTTTTTCAATAAAAATGTGTATCTGTGTTTCGAAAAGTGCTCATTTCCAAAACAGCAACCCATTACTCATGTTCCTTCATTTGAAAATAGAGCTTAAGTGACTATCTCCTGTGAACCAATCTGAGTCACAAAAATACATAAGGGCTCCAAAACAATTTATTAAATGTCATAGAATAGAATGAGACACAGAACACACAATGGAACTTACATTAGACAATTCTCCAAATTATCAGATAAAGAGTAGAAGTACTGTAATTTCTCCAATGCTCTGATGGTTGCCACCCCATGTGCTGTGTGGTCCATATACCTAGAACCTTTCTAGTGGGATGTGGCTGGGACTGACCCGACCTCAGCACCGTGAAAGCTGCAAGCTGTCTTCAGCTTTTCCACCTGTACAGAGAGGACAGGGAAGTACTATATTCTTGATGTCATTGGCTTCTAACATCCTTCAGCCTCATTTTTAATGTCTCAAGTGAAGATCATCTTTTCTACCAAAATCTGTGGGGCTTTGCAGGAGATGGGTGACCTGCAAGGGGCTTACATTGCAGTGTAGAGGTTACCACGGTGATTGTTACTCAAGAGCATTACTTTCCCATCCTTCAGGTTCTCACTGGTCCATTTCTTTGTAACTGGCTTGCGGTATAGCCAATCAGGCTGTTTTTTTTTTTTTTTATCAATATTTTATCCCATGGCACGGCACACAAACATTTGTTATTTATGTTCTCCATTAGACTCCCATTAAGTTTGCTAGATTTAAAGTGGCCTTTAAGCCTTGTTTACAATGGCATCCAACTGTTGCAATTTGGAGTTTATACTGGGGAAGGATGACTACAGCTGGGATAAATCTCTTTCTTTCCATTTTTTTTTTTACAACCAATTCTTTTGAGTGGCTTTTATACACAGCCAAGATTAGCATTGTTTTGGGTTGCCTTAGGAATCGTCCCCAAACAGTTTTCTGTTTTCCAAAATGCAGCTACTCAAAAAATGTCTTAGCAAATGCCATTTGAATTGAAAGTTGCTATCTTTTTTGGAAGAATAAATAACTTTGAAAAAATACACAAGCTCTCACCTTACATTTTCTTATGCACGTGACTGTCACCTAACTTTTATCCTAGAGAGATTTTGGAGGTTAACATTCTTATTACACATGTGTGATTTACAGCCAGTTCTGTGTATCCTCAGGTCCAAACAACCAGGCATCAAAAATATTAGGAAAAAAATGTCTCTGACTCTCACCAATTCCTTTACCTCTGTACCCCAGTGTCCACCTTTCAGTAAAGACTTCTACAGAGCCAGACATGGTGGCACACACCTTTAATCCCTGCATTAGCGAGGCAGAAGCAGGTGGATCTCTCTGAGTTGAATCCAGCATTGTTTAAATAGTGAGTTCCAGGACAGTCAGGGATATGATGGGAGAGACCCTGTGTCAAAAACAAAACAAAGCAACCAAAAACCAAACAACAAACAAACAAACAAAAAAACACATGAAAAATCTTCTCAAGAAGGGGTCACACAGTGTAAAATTATGCAGAGACTTCTGGAGAGCCTTTGCTCTCACTGAAGGAACCACTGCTTGCCAGCAAAGTGTGTAACTATAACTCTTGCCAGGTTTTACTAAATTTCCAGTATTTCCCAGAGACCTTGGAGTTTTTGTTATTAAAATGATCCTCAAAAAAAGTCTCACGGAAAATACATGGATTTTTTTTATTGTTCTTAATGATTTTATGAGCTCCAAGTCAGAAACACACATTATTCTATTTACCACCCACTTAGGTAGTGTTTGCTATTATAAATAATCTGATAATTTAAACTTGGATGCACAGGTTATATGCCAGTACTAAATCATTTTATAGAAGTGACCTGGCATCCACAGGCATTGGCATCCACAGGCGTTGAGTCCATAGGTAATGAACATGGAGTTCCTGAATCCAGTCCCCATGGATACTGAGTTATGGCTGTATATCATTTAATCTTTATTACAGGACAAATATTTAATCCCATGTTATAGATAAGCAACAACAACAACAACAAAAAAAAAATACCCTTAAGTTCAAAGTAAGTTATCTTAGCATCAGATTATCAAGAGGTAAGACAATTGATCAAGTTAAACCAAGTGATTTTCCTTACGGTAACATTGAAACAAAACACATTGCCACCAACTATGAGTGAGACCAAGAGGAATGCTAGCCTACCATATTACCAATACATCTCTAAATATTCTTTCATTAGCACACAGTTAAAAACCTCTTGACATTCTTGCCACAGCCTTGCATCAGCAGTCTAAAGCCCTTCTCATTTTACCTGTGATGGGATCATTTATTACCAAGCTGAGATACTCATTTTCAAACAGTACATTATTTTTACATTTTTAAAGGATTTGTGCTTATGCTAAAATAAGAAACAGCCCATTTGATACTGGCTTATTTTCAAAATAAAAATGATGAATCATCTCAAAGGCTGTCTTACCAAGGCAGTTTGTGTTCCCACTGCTCCTAAGAGGTAGAAGATTTTATTTTCCAGAATCTTGAAGACTATTCAGAAGACAACCACTTAGAGTCACCCGATCTGGGTGATGGTGGGGGTGAGGGGATGTTTGAACCAAGGACTGAGAAATTCTGAGAGGGTGCTTGAGAGGCTGGCTTGCAGGAGACAGACTGTTTTGGACCAGCTGTTCTGGGGCTGAAAACACTGAGGAAGCTGCTAATGGAGCAGTGGGGAGCTTGGCCCTGCCATGCACAGTGTGAAATGACTCTGTTGTCCCCTTAGGGAAACATAACAACCTTTGAGTTGTTCTTCAAGAATTTATGCTTTATGTAAAAGTCTCTTTGGGGTAAGTTCAGAGGAATTAGGCTTAAAGTTAAGTGCTTTAAATGGAAGCTGGATGGAGCTCCATGGAATGCTGTATCTTGGATTCAGGACAGATTTTTACCTTAAAAAATGGTCATGACTTTGCTTTGTACTTCATTTATGAATGATAAGATAGAGTGAGGTGCTTGAATCCTAAAATAAAGCTGAACTGGAAGAAGTCACCAAAATGCCAACTTTTTCAGGCAGAACAAGAACTCTGTCCTAAGGCTTGGAATGCCAGCCACAGCTGATCTGAATGTGATCAGGGACCAGCTGCTATAAGAGCTCACTTGTAGCTGAGGGTCCTTTGACAAACCAGGAATCCAGGCACTTGGAGGCTGAGACAGAAGAATTGCTGTGACTGCAAGGCCAGTCTGAGCTATCTAATGAGTTTCACTTGTACCGTAGATGAGTCCACATGAGGCCAGACCAGACAGAGTCTTATTGAACGTCTTGATGATATTCATTTTTATTTTGAAAACAAGCCAATATCAGATGGGCTGTTTCTTATTTTAGCATAAGCTAAAATCCTTTAAAAATGTTTTAAAAAAACATACTGTGAAAATGAATATCTCAACCATTGAGCTTGGTAATAAATGACCCTATTTTTGTTTTTTGTTTGTTTTTTTTTTAAAAAAAAACATTAGACACGCTTTCAGCAGAAAGCATAACCTGAACATCTGGAGTGGAGTGGCTTTGATTCAATTAATTATTAAATAAATGAAACTTCAAAAGTCCAGTTGATTAGTCAGAGGTGGCAGCTCTGTGGCAATCTGTGTGGTAATCCCAGCACTTGGAAGGCTAAAGCAGAAAGTGCTGTGATGCATACCAAGTCCCTTTCTCACCAGGGCTGATGATAAGGAACACTCCCCTGTCCAGCCAGCATGCCCCAAACTCAGCCTTCAGGCTCCTGTATAGCAACAAACAGTTGATGGCAGTAGTGCAGCCCTGTCCATTGGTTCTATTTCCTGCGTCCATAGAGACACTAGTGTTCATCTGAGGCAAGACTCTGAGGTCTAGCTAGAAGTAGATGTAGCTTGACTGAGCAAGTGATTGGTTTATTCATTCCATTGGAGTACTATCAGATGGCATGCTGTCTGATTTTGCTGACCTGTAACTAGATTGTTGTCTCTGATCTGTAATTTCATGACAACAGCAATCTTATTTCTTTCATTCCCCACAACTTAGTGAGGCTCACACTAAAGGTTCCTGAGGAAATAGTACTACCGCTTCCAAAATAGCTATAACTTCTGTAAGAGAAACCATGTAACCATTTACTCTTTAAAAAAACGTGAAATTCTGGACTTGGAGATGACTCGCTTGTTTTGAACCCTTCTCCTGCAGAAGACCAGGGTTCAATTCTCAGCACCTACATAAAAAAGCTCACAACTACCTGTAAGTCCAGTTTGAGGGGATTCGACACTCTCTTCTGACTTCTGTGGGCTCCTGTGGGCAAGTGATAGCCATAAATTCACACAAGTCATTCATATACACATAATAAAAAATGCTTAAAAAGGTCAAATTCTTCCTTAAACCTCTTCACTTTCATGACTTAATTCTAAAAAAATCTTTTTTTAAAACTGAGAAAATTTAAACATATAAAGTAATTTGTGATTTTTTGTAAAAATGTTTTATATTTTGTGTTGAATTCTGAGCTTTTGAACTTTGGTAGACCAATGGGCAACATTTCTTTGTAAGCCTTCCTGTCCGTGCCTTGTGTACACCAACATGACTCCATAGTAGGGAATTTTCCTTTCAAATCTCTTCTTCACAGTTAGTTTATAGAGCCTAGCATGTCAATCACCTGCTTTTTGTTTCTTCATTGTGCCTTGACCCTGCTTAGCAAGCTCTTTATCACTGGGTTACTTTCTCCATCCTTAGCTTTTTAAAACCATGTAGCCCAGGCTAGCCTCAAACTTATGAAAGCTCCCAAATGTTGTGATTATAGGCATGTCCCGCCCTTCATAAGTTTTCATTTTGTTGTTTTACAGTTTGTGTTACATTTTGTTCTGCAGCAAAGCAATAGGGAGATTTATTTAATTGAGGGAGTGTTGCGGAAAAGCTCTGTGCTTCCGTGGAAAGTTCTGGGCTCCAAATGTTAGTAAGCCATGAAGCCCAGGGCCTAAGAAAAACAAAATAAAACAAAGAAACACAACAAAAATTAGGCCCAGGAAACATTTACTCCACCTAATTGTGCATTGGGCCCATTTCTACAGCATTCCAAGACTTAAATAATGCATGAGTCTTCTCTACCCATTCCCATTCATTATTCATCTAGAAATATTCCCGAGCATCTCTACCCTGTGTCAAACCCTGTCACAGGAGCAGCCGTATAGAGAGAACAATGAAGTCTGTAGTGAGAGTTAGCCGATACAGCTTGACTGAAGTTTTTCTAGACATGATAAGATTACTGTAGTTGGAAGGTCAATTAATCAGCTACTGTCTATATTTTTAAGCATGCCTGTTTACTTCTTACAATATTTAGCATTCACTGTCTATAAATACCTTGTCATTTCCTGACCAATGCCAGGATCTCATTTCTTTGAATAAGGATTCATTAGTGTTTATGAGGTGCTGGGCAGTAAGTAAAATGTTGTTGGAGAAAAAGACCCAGTCAATGCCCTCATGGCACATTGCAGGAAGACAAGATGTAAGCCAAGGCCAATTAAACAGGACAGGCTGCATGCGTGTATTTCCTTTTCAAAGAAAAATATCAAACTTTATTGAAAGATAGAGAGATAAGGATTGGTGAGATGGCTCAGTGAGTTAAGGCACAGTTCCTAAGGCTGGCAAACCGAGTTTGTTTGATCCTGTGGTAGAGGAAAAAAAAAAACTGTCTCTAATTTGTTCTCTGACCTCTACATGCATGTGTTAGCACATGTGTTCCTCCCAGTCCTCTGAAAATAAATCATTTCAAAACATAAAAGCAGTAGAGATGCTTATCATTAGTGAGACAATGTTAATTCTTCTCAAATTGCTATATTGCTTCCAAAAGTTCCTATAAAATCCCAATACGCCTTGTTCTTATTTTATCTTCCCACTATCCTGTGGCACACAATGTGGTGTATGGATAGACACATACAATGTTAAGTGATCATCAATCAGGCTGAGTAACAACTTTACCTGCTCAAATACTGTTTTTTCTTCTCTTCTTTCTCCAAACCTTTCCTTTCCCACTGCCCACCTTTCTATTTTTTTTGTAATGACATGGATGATTTTTTTCTCTAGCAGTTTCAGAGATACAATGCAGCACTGAGAGTGCTATATTTTAGAGCCCAGAACTCATCATTTGCCAAAAAGAAATTTTATATCCTCTAACCAACACTGTTTACTCTCCTCTTTGTAATCATCTCTAGCAACTGCCTATTCTCCTCTTTATGCTAATCCATAACTCTTAGAATTGGACTGTGTCAGACTCCACACATACATGACATCACGCAGTGTTTGTCTGTGTTTGGTTTATTTCGCCACGAATAATGTTCTCTTGGTTCAATCATGTTGTCACAAACAATAGGATTTCTCTCCTTTTTAAAGGTTGAATAATATTCCAGATTCTCTCCTTCCATTTATAGTTTGGTAGATACCAAGGCTGTTTCTGAATATTGATTATTATGCATAATGCTTCAGTGAACATGGGAATTTAGAGTTCTCCTCAAGGTATTGATTTAATTTCCTTTGTATTCAAGTCTAAAAGTATTGTTAAATCATGTGGAAACAGAAAAAGAACACAAACATATGGAAGTTAAACAGCATGCTCTTTAACACCGTTTGGTTTCAAAGATAACCTAAAATATACCTGAAATAAATGAAAACACAACATAGCAAAAGTAATAGGATACAGCTAAAGTAATGACAAATTTCTTTCAAAAAGATCCCAAACAATCTACTTTATTCCTCAAGAAAATAGAAAAGAAACAAATTGAGTCAAAATTATGAAAAAAGAAACAATAATGATCAGATCACAGATTAAAGAATTAAATTAGGGAATTCAACAAAATAGTTCTTTTCAAAATACTAACAAACTTCAGTTGGCTTAACTAAAAATATAGAGACATAAATAAATGCTGACATGAAAGAAGAGACAATACAACAGAGAGGGTTCTATTTCTATGTTGCACAAAAATGTCAATTTAAAATAGATTGAAGATTTTAGCGTAAGACCCATAACACAGGCAAGACAAACTAAGATACAGGTATTATTGGTGAGGACTTTCTGAGCAGTTCAATAGCTCTGAAAATAATACTAAGATTGACACATGGGTTGGAGGATGAAGAACAGGGGCAGGGTAAATAAGAACAGAATTCAGGGGCATATGCATAAAATGTATATTGTAATTCATTATCTTGTATGCTTTCTTAAATATGAAATAAAAGTAAAAAAAATAAAAAATGAGGTCAACTCTGAAAAAGATTGTAAAGGACTACTCTGAACATTTATATGCAAACAACTTGGGTAATCTATAATAACTAAACAAATAAACAAATACAGGGTTGGAGAGATGCCTCCATGGGTAAGAGTGCTTGCGGCTCAAGCATGAGTTCAAATCCCTGGGACCCAAGTAAAAAGCAAGGTGTGTCTGTAACCCTAGCATTGTGGTGGACAGAGACACAAGGGTTGCTGAGGCTTGCTGGCCTCTAACCTAATTCCAGGCTTTGCAGGAGGCCGTCTGTCTCATGACAGTATAATGTGGGAAATTACCAATACGGAGCCTGGTAGAAATACAAGGGATTTTAATAGGGAAAAAGCCTTACTTACAGAGCGACCTAGCCAGCAGGAGGGCAGCAGTCTGTACAGCAAGCCAAAAGTGAAACAGAAATCAAAAACGGCCACCTGACCGCCTCTCATTCTATGTTACCCTGACTACGCCCTCGCAGGCTTGGTCAGGCACACCTGTAGCCAGTCCCTAAGCAGGCATAGCTACAACTTCCCCTACAACAGTAATGTGGAGAACGATAGAGCAGGACACCGCTTCCATGAACAGGCACATACATCCTCTCTCATAATGAACAAACAGCACAAATGTGTTTTCTCTCAATTGATAAAAACAGACTCAGAAAGTAAACAATCATATCTACATAAAGAAATTGATAAATTTTTAGACATATACACTCTTCCATGACTCAGTAAAGACCTTAAGCATACCAATAATAAGTAAAGAGCGTTATTGATAATTACAAAGCTCTCTGTAAGTCCGGGAATAGGGCCCATGCCTACATCCCAGGACTTGGGAAGCTGAGGTGCAAGGATTATGAGTTGGAAGACAACCTGTGTTGCATAATAAGATCTTTTCTCAAACAAACAAAACCTTCAACATTCCCCATAAGAAAATTCTAGAACCAGATGGAATTTTACCAAATATTCAAGGAAGAAGCAATCCCAGTCTTTATTAAGTTAATTAATTTTGGAAATAGAAGGCAGAATTTTGCCATGCTCTGTAAGAGCAGAGCCACCCTGTTTCCAGGACAGCAATGATACCACAGGCTAGCATCTCTATCGACACAGACATGAACAACCAATACAATGTTAGCAAAACTGAAATTGACTACACATCAAAAAGATAATACTGCAAGGCCAAGAGGGATTTATCTCTGTGACGAGAGGGTGGTCCAAATCATGCAGATCAGTGGATGTGGTACCCAAGTCAGCTGGATGACAGTGAGGAATCAAGGGATGTAGCCATTAACCTTAACCTTTAACCTTTAACCTTAACCACGACACCCTGCTAACATCAAAAACCTGGTACAAAGCAAGGTTGCTCTCTCTTGCCACTTCTATTTAACATTTACAGGAAGGTAATCCAGGCCAGAACAAATAGTAAAGAAAAGGAGAAATAAGCATCTAAATCATTTCAAAATAAGTAAAGCAATGTAGTTTGCAGACATCATCTGAGTGGATGGATCATAAAACGTTTGCAAAGACCTCTAAAGACTCAGGAACAATATTGTGTTAGAACCCAGGACTTCAGTAAGGCTGTCTGCTACAGAGCAGCACATGAAACCACTCAGAGTTTCTCTGTGGCAACAAAACCATCCAAACACGACTTAACCCATTTCAATGTCCGAAAAGAGCATACATATGTACACACGTGGGGGCGGGGTGCGGCGGGAGGGAAGATAGAAAATCTAGTTAAAGGGAACTAAGTCTTGTGTACTGACAGAAAATTATTAAACAGTGATGAAAGAAACCAATGACAGATATTTGGAAAGGATCTAAAGGATGGTTATTTTAAAGATATTCATGTTTCCCAACCCAAGGGGATGAAAAGATTTAATATAATTCTCATGAGAATCTCAACCATTTTACAGAAATAGAGAAAACAATCCTGAAATTCACAGATTACTGTAAAGACCCCAAATGACCAAAGTACCACGAGCAAAGACAAACTAATGAAGCACACTTCCTGATTCCATAATCTAGTGAAAGGCTACACAATAAAAGTAATATGTGCTGCAGGACTGGAGTGAAAACCCAGTCAGTAAAGTGCTTACCTTGCAAGTACAAAGATGTGGGGTCAAATTTCATTAACAAATAATGGGCATGATGGCAGTCCCAGCCCTGAGGAGCTGGAGACAAGCAGATCTCTAGGGTTTCTGGTCAGCCAGTCTTGCCTAATGGGTAACTTTCCTATTAGGTTAGAAACTATGTCTCAAATTTAAAAAGAGAAAGGTATATGGTGTCTTTGGAAAGACACTTAAGTTGTTCTGTGTCCTTCACAGACACAGGCACCCCCTGCACCCTTATCTACACACACACACACACACACACACACACACACACACACACACTGCTCTCCCCCCCCCTCTCTCTCTCTCTTTCTCTCTCAGCATGTACACACAAAATAGTACATGCTGTCTTAAAAGCACAAATAGAAGCTAGGTAGACAGTTCAGTTAGTACAGTGACTGCTGGGTAAGTGTGAGGTGGGGGCAGAGACAGACAGATCCCCGAGGTTATCTAGCTGAACCAATGGGCTTCAGGTTCAGTGAAAGATTTTCATTCAAGAAACATTGTGTGACTGGTACCAGCTAGATAGCTCAGAGGGTAAATGCACTTTCTGCCAAGACTGAGGACCTGTGTTTGATTCCCAGAGCTCACATGGCAGAAAGAGAGAACCAACTCACCGACTCCTCACACTGTCTTCTGACCTCCACACATAGGCCATGGTATGTGGGTATGCACCCCCACCCCCCACCCCCCACACGTACACACATGCACACACATGTGCACATATGTAAACACAATAAGGAAATTAATGTAATACAATTTTAACTTGCCACAAGGAAAAAAATCCTAAAAGAAAATAAGGTGGGGAGTATTAAAGGAAGATGCCCAGTGTCAACCTCTGGCCCCCATGTGTAACGATAAGTCTTTCTGCCAAGCCACCTAAGCCCTGCCGCCATGTGGGAGCTTTCCACAAGCCACATTAGAGCCCCAAATAATATACAGAGACTTATATTAGGTACAAATGCTGCTGGCCAATCACTAGAATTTCTTATATGCTAGCTCAGTCTTAATTATCATAAATCTATATATTTTATAAGACATATGGAGGGCTCTGTCCACTGGTGTCCTCTTCCTGGGATCACATGGCGGCTCTGTAGAGAGGAGAGCAGAGGAAGAGAAAGAGAAAGAGAGCGATTTCCTGCTTATATTCCGAGTCTGCCTGCTATGTCACTTCCTGCCTGGATATCTTTACTACATTTCCCAGAATCCTCCTTGACTCCTAGTCCCACCTATATTGCTTTCCTATTGGCCAACAGTACTTTATTTATCAACCAAGAAGACAAACATATACACAGAAGGACCTCCCCCATCACCCATGTGTACTCACATCACATGTGCACACACCTACATACACACACCTCACACACATACACATACACACACGAGAGAGAGAGAGAGAGAGAGAGAGAGAGAGAGAGAGAGAGAGAGAGAGAGAGAGAGTTCAGAAGAATACAAGAAAACTCAGATATAAACCCAGAAACTCAGGTGAACTAATCTTTGATTAAATGTGACACAAGTACATAATAGGAAAGGACAATTTACCCTGTAAATGGTGCCAGGAAATCTTAATAGCCATATGTTTAAAACATTGGTTCCTTACCCTATATAAACTTAATTCAAAACCAATTAAAAATTTAAATGTAAGACCTAAAATAATACAGAATGCTAAATGATTAGTCTTTGCAGTTACTTTCCTCTTTTTAGCTGTCACACACACACACACACACACACACACACACACACACCCAAAAACCAAAACCAAAATAGACAACTGGGTTGCTGGGGAGAAGGCACACTGGATAATATATGAGGACCAGCATTCTAATCCCCAGTTCCCACATAAAAACCAGCAAAGTGTTGCAGGCTGTGTAATCCCAGCACCTTGAGGATCCCTGGGGTGAGCTGGCTAGCTAAGCTAGCCCAATCAGTGAGCTCCAGGTACAGAAGAGAGCCTGCCTCAGTAAATATAGTGGGGAGAGATAGGGAAGACACACCTATGCACATGCAAACAAACACACCATGCACACACAAGCAGAAAAAGACAATTGGAGAAGTGGGGTTGTAGCAAACTAAAAATTTGTTTCACAGCAAGAAAGCAATCAACTGAGTGAAAGGGCACACACACACACACACACACACACACACACACACTCACACACACACACACACACACACACACAGAGAGAGAGAGAGAGAGAGAGAGAGAGAGAGAGAGAGAGAGAGAGAGAGGAGGGTCTGTATCCATGCACAAGGAACTCAAACAGTTCAATAGCAAAGCAAAATAATAATAATAAAACACCCCATAAGCAGATTAAAAATGGACAAAGGTCCTGAAAAGGCATTTCTTAAAAGGTATACAAGTGGCCAACAGGTGTCTGAAAATGTGTTCAACATAGCAGCCTTCAGGGAAATTCAAATGACAACTGTCATGAGATAAAACCTCACCTCTGCTTGAATGTCTAGTGTCAGAAACACAGAAGATAACAAGTATCAGGTGAAAGGGGACCCTTGTACACGGGTGGTAGGAATGTCAATCAGATCAGTGCAACTCTGATGTAAATGAGCCTGGAGGTTCTTCAAAACCTTAAAGATGGTTCATAAACGTTGCAAATTATGTGATGCTACAAAAAATGTCATTATGCACCAGCACACTCGGGAAACAGGTTTATTTAAAAAATCCTTGCATGGTGTTCCTCTACTATCACCTTAGATATTACAGGGATTCATAAAAACAGAGTTACTTCAAGTGTGTAAGAAGTTAACAGGCTTAAAATGTCTCTTATTTTCTTCTCACACCCCACTGGGTCCATTTGCACAGACACCAAAGACTGAGGAGCCTGGCCAATGTTTAATGCAGTTGACAGTCTTTAAACAGTGACTTCAAAGTGAAATTGTTCATTGATCTTTTTTGCCAGTGAAGAAATCTTTTTCAAAATGTATCCTAATTTAAGAATTCTATGTCAATGTATAAAACAATTCTGTGTGTGTGTGTGTGTGTGTGTGTGTGTTCATGTACACCCATAAACTTCTGTGACTACCCAGAAACACATTGTTATCACATTATTTGTAAGTGAAATAATATATGGTATGGAATTAGTACCTGTGTTTAGAATTCGAATAGAGGATATAAACATTTTATCTCCTAGACTCCTAGATCTTTACCTTTGTACTAATCAATATAGCTTAGTTTCGTGACAGGATGTGTGTATATAGTCATTATATAGTGTTTATTGTGCACACGGAACATCAACTGACTATAATTACTTTTTTGTTGCTTATTGTCATAATCCATCTTATTGCCAAAAATAGTAGTTTTTTGCACAAAACCTTTAGGACAGCGAGTAAAAAGGTACCAATATCAGGCTGGTTGCTAAGGAGGTATTGGACTAAAGGAAGTGTCTTAACATTTTAGGGGCTCTAGAGTTGCATAACTGTAAAGAAATGCTTATCCATGTATACTTGTAACTGCAAACCTCGGGGCTTGAAAACAGGAGTGATGCTACACAGTTCCCAAGTAGGAGAAGAAATCTTTAATGATAAAAATAAAACATCCGAGCTCAGAGAGACAGTCGCTGCTTGGGGAACCTCTGATGTCATTCCCTGGAGCCTTCAAAAGCTGAACGAGAATATTTTAAACAGAAAACGGAAAATTATCCAAAGCCAAAATCATCTGCTGGGCTATGTTTTATATGGAGAGATAGCTATATCAAGATCTCTTAATGAGAGCACTGATTCATCTCAATGCAAGAAGAAAAGTGATATAAAGAGATTGGTCTTTGATGTTTATATAAATGAACATGGTTCCAATCAAGGGGTAGACATTTCTATGAACCCTTTTCAGCAAAGGGTTTGGGTCATTATCAACCCAGAGCCATTTTTTTCTGAAGACTGTCTCCGTCTTAACCCCACTCCCCCGCCCACATCTCTTCCTATTCTCCCCCTTAAGCCACCCATCTTCCAGGGAAGGATGCACCATGTTCACTTGCAGTGAAGCACAGATGAAGACAAGGTGATGGAGCTTTGATTCTTGGGGGATTGCACTTAAGAAAATGATGAACATCTCGGAAGTTAAGATTTCATTTATGGAGCCATGGCAGTGGAGGTTGTCTTGATAACAACCTCTACCACATTTCCAAATCCCTGATATTTCCTATGTGTGCAGTTAGCCACTTGATAGATGAATAAATTCAAAACACTGTTTTGGGTCCCTTTTGCCTTGCTGTCCCAGTCACATTGTCACACTGCTGTGCCAGTCACAGTATGTGTGTTTTTATGAAAGGACTTTGGGCAGTGTAAGCCACAATAGAATCAGAACTTGGAGAAATAATTGTTTCTAGGCAACTACAGTCACTGCCTTTGCTCGTGAGTGTCGCCTATCGTACTGTCCTTGGTTTTTATCTAATCTGATAATGCATTTCTATTTCTGGAAAGATTTTTTGTTTTAGACTTGAAGGTGATGTTTGAAAGTCAATGTATGTTCTGTTGTTGGTTTGCGGCCACTATAAATGTAAAAGAGTTGAATTCAAGTCAATTTTCATATGCAGTTGTCATGAGCACCTGTGGCAGTTTGTACCCACTCAGCTGCTGCTTTCTTCCAGCCACTTCCCATAACTGCTTCTCATCCATCACTTAGTCTCTTCGTTCTGACAAATGACCTTGTCTCCCTGACCACAATTAGGTGTCCAGAGGCAAGGGAAGTTGGCCCTTCTGACTGACACTGAGATGTGTGAACTGGGACTTCCTCAGCAGCTGCGAGTCCTGTGAGGACAGACGCAAAGACAAAGAATGAGTCACAGGCCATTCACTCGCAGCTGTCTCACTCATTCTTGAGGCCTCTGGGATTGTATTGTCCTGGGGTTTGGGGTTAGCAATCTCAGAGTCCACAAATCAGTGTTAGTCACAGATGATGGTGATTCGAACCAGGCTTCTGTCAACTGAAGCACTTCTTATAAATTGGTACTTGGCACAGTAGAGTAGACTCAACTAAGGCATCTGGTGAACATGCTCTTTCCAGGGGCTTATCTCAGACCTAATTCATAGGAACGTGGGAAAGTCTGCAGGTGAATCTACTACTGTATTGATGGTTCACAACTGAGAGGAACAAGAGACCCAGGGACAGGGAGCCGGCTTAGCACAGCCAGGATCCAGAACAGTGTTTATTTTTCCTGTGTTTGAACTCAGAATATCTTTTCCATCAAACTAGTGTTTCATGTTTGTCTATCCAAAGACCTAGGAAGTGAGTTTGCAAGATGAGAAAGCTAGTGGGTCCATACCTGTATGATTTGGTTTTCTTTCTTTTGGCAATGAATTTGAGCTCTAAATATTTATACAAAACATATGTAATGAATAGTTTTTATCTTAAAATAAAATTGTCATAATGCTTTCTCAGGTTTTAACTAAAACATTCCGTCATTGTAAGTTTACACAGGAACCATATGGCTAAAATGAGCTACTTACAGCTAGATCACCCAGTGAGCATAATAAATATTGACCAAGTGTTGGTTGTTTGAAGCCCTTTTCGGTAAATGCCACTGCCTGCTTCTACACCCTTGTTTGAACAAGTTCAAGTAAACATTAACTGGAAAATGTTTTAGTTCTGCATGTGCTGTGAAAATTAATGATTCAACATTTCTAATAAAAGACCATTTGGGGGGCTATCCCTTCGAGAAAAGCAAGAGACCAGATGAAAATAAGGTAGTAGTTAGAGTTATAGGGGAGACAGTGGGTCGTGGAAAACCTACTACCATCCTCAGGACAGTCTGAATGGCTCAATGTTGCCTCCGAATGATGAAATAATGTTCTGGAAAGTCTGTTCAACTTTTGAGGCAGCATGTCAGGGGCAGATGCCTCACATTGTATCTGTTATTACATACAAATGTTTGCATGCATATCTCTTCTTACTCGATAGTTCTAAAAATGGATTTAGTTATTTACTAAATTCACCTGTGCCACAGTACCAGTGCCTTCCTTCAAAGACCATGTCATCAAAAGCTTCTGATGTTGGACAATAGAAAATAGAAAACAAACTGAGACTCTGTGCCCTATTGCTAGCCCCACTACAGATCTATTTTCCCCTTCTTCATTAGGAATCAAGTTTTACATGGGTAGTGTTGGGGAATATTATTTTAAGGTGTGTGACTTTTGTTTATGCTGTATTTGTTTAACGCTATGAAGCTGTGTTACTGTGCCTGCCTAAAACACCCGATGATCTAATAAAGAGCTGAACAGCCAATATCGAGGTAGGAGTAGGGGACAGCCACCTAGCCATCCAGCTATACAACAATTCATAGAGTAAGAGTAAGAGAAGAGAAAAGGAAAAGCCCCAAGGGAAAAAGTATATGGGAAAATTTATATTAAGAAAAGCTGGCTAGAAACAAGCCAAGCTAAGGCCAGATTTTCATAACTAAGTATAAACCTCTGTGTGTAGTTATTTGGGAGCTGGGTGCAGGCCCCTGAAAGAGCAAACAAAACAAAGCAGTAGGGTAGAACTAGAGATTGCATTCTCCAGCGTGCCTTAATATTTGGTATGGTTGCTTGATGAAAGTTAAGTCAATGCTGTATGAATAGAAGCAATGCCTGGTATCTCTCAGCTTTGTCCTTAAAATACTGGGATGATGCTTTTCTCCAGTCTCTCTTCCAGTTTCCTGTAGCGGAAGTACAGACATGCAGTATCTCAGATTCAACTATTCAAAAGGGAGGTCACTGCAGTACTAGCAGAGGAACGAGACAGGACTGTTGTTGTTAGTGTGACTTCATAAGATAGGAAGCAGCTTTGGAGGCCTCTCCTGGGTAGGTTTTGTCTGCTCAAGAAAAACTAGAGTCATTTGGGAAGAGAGAACCTCAGTTGAGGAATTTCATCCATCAGATTGGCCTGTATGCATACCTGTGGAAGCATTTTCATGATTCATGGTTAAGGATTGCTGTGAGAAGCCCCTGCCCATTGGTGGGGAAGTATTCCTGGGATATATGTGAAAGCAGGCTGAGAAAGCAATGGGAGCAATCCAGTAAGCAGGATGCATCTATAGTCTCTGCTTCAGTCCTGGCCTCCAGGTTTCTGCTGTGATCTTCTCTTCAGATTTCTCAAGGGTGGGCTGTGATGTGCAAGTGTAATATAAAATACATCTATTTCTCCACAAGCTGCTTTTCGTCACCGATGGACTGTAACTTGTGAGCTGAAGTAAGCCCAATTCCTCCCCAAGTCAGTGTTTCATTATGGGAACAGAAATCAAACTAGGATTGAAGTTAGTACCTGAGAATGGGTGTTACTGTAATGGATCTGAGCATGCTGCTTTGGGGAAGATCGTGAAACATTTGGAACTTTGGGCTGGAAAGGGGGTTGAGTGCTTAGAGTTTATTAGGCTAATAATCTTCGGCAGCATGGAAAATCAGAAGGCTGATAGGAATGTCAGTGTTAGAGGCCTGGCTTATGAAGTTCCAGAGGGAAGCAAAGACTCTTTCAGGACCATTCATATGATATGTTTGAGGTGTCAGGATTTTGGGATGACAAAGGACAGCAGCATGTGTGGAGTGGAGCTTGTCTGAGATTACAGAGAAACTGTGTATGTTGGCAATGGCAGAAAAGTGGAGTTACCCAAGATCTTTGAATCACAAAAAGAGTTCCAGATGTCAGCCATTGAGCTAGAAGATTTGGAGCTAGAGCACCAGATTTGGGTTTGGCTTACGTATGACCTTTTGTAATGGCCCCCTTTTTTCCCTTTTGGAGTAAGATAATGTTTAACTTTTTTGTTGTTTTTATTTTACAGGTATCTATAGGTAAGAGTCTTTGGTATTTTAAAGAAACTTTGAACTTTCAAAGTATTGGAAGTTTTTAAAGACTGTAGGACTTTTAAAGTTATACTATATTTTATATTGATGTTAACGAGAGATCTTGAATAATCTGGAAAGGAAAGCTTATGGTTTAATAGTGATATGTTTGTTAAGTTGTCAAGGGGTCAATTATGCTGGTTAGTTTTTGTCAACTTGAAACAAACTAGAGTCACCTGGGAAGAGGGAACCACAGTTGAAGAATTTACTTCCATTAGAATCACCTGTGGGCATGTCTGGGCCATTTTCTTGATTGATGGTTGATGTGGAAGGGCCCAGCCCACTTCGGATGGTGCCATTCCTGTGGAGGTGGTCCTAGTTACATAAAAAAACGAACAGAGCAAGCCATGGAAAGTAAACTAGCAAGAAGCATTCCTCCATGGTCACTGCTTCAGTTCCTGCCCTGATTTCCTTCAATGATGTTTATGATCTGAAAGTATAAAGGAAAATAAACCCTTTCCTCCCCAGGTTGCTTTTGGTCATGGTATCTATCACAATGACAGAAAGCAAACTAGATGCCCATAGCAAATTACCCATAGCAAAAGAAATGCAAAGCACTTGCTGGTGACTTCAGGGTCTTGGAAAGCCTTCAATTTGCAGATTCGGAGCCCCTGCCTTGGTGACACTTATCTTTTATGATGTGTGCCAGGCACATGGACACCATAAAATATTTAACTGAGTTCATTTAAATTGAGTTTCAAAAGAACAACAGAGAAGAAAAAATCATACTTAGGCAAAGTTTCAGCTGTAAAATTTTTACTTCAATGTTAAGCTTAGAAAATTGGGAGCAATGTGTTGAACAAAATGTCTTTGAAAGAAAATTGTTTCTCTAAACAGGATGGAGTAATTTATTAAACAAAATTATTAAGAAGAAAATATAGAAGTCATCAAGGCTTTCATTTGTGACAGTTTTGCACTTTCCACTAAGGGACATGGAGGGTAAGATCAGGGAGGGAGACTGACAGCCAATGGTACCAGGCAATATGCAATATGGGACATCAGGATTGTAGTTCAAATGTCACTACCCATGAACCAATGTAATGTCATCTATGCTGGGAAGAAAACAGGAAGAAAGTAGACAGAGGCATAGCTGGGTATGAAGCTAGGCAAGGCAGAGAGGTTAGGCAGAAAGGAAGGAGACTAGACAACAGATCATCCAGAAGTGCACCTTAGGAAAGCATGTTAGCTGAAGTCTTGGTTTCTAGTTTGGTTTTTCTTAATTCAAGAACCTTAGGCCCGTCAAAGGCTCTCTCTGTTCCTCTTCTCTTACACTGGGCAATATCTCACATATACATGGAGTGCTTGATCTCTAACCAAGTCCTGGGCCTCTGCCCATTTATGAAACTGTTGCTGGCAGGATATGTACTTTCTGGCTTTCTTTTCAACGACCTAAGAGAAAGCCCAACAACGCCAATTGGAGTAATGTTAATCCACTCTCAACCCTGGTCTTTAGAGAACACACATTTCACATAGTGCTCATGTTTATATTTATAATTATGTTTAGAATTTCCTTAAGTTTGAATTACCATTTGGAAAATTGTGCCCGGTTCCTAAATGGGTAGCAAATCTACATATGCCCTTTGCTAGTCTTCATTAAGGATCTTGTTTGATCAGGAGTTGTGACCCTGTATGAATCATAGGTGGAAATGAGGTGTTAAAAGAGATGGGGAGTGCCAGGCGTTGGTGGCGCACGCCTTTAATCCCAGCACTTGGGAGGCAGAGGCAGGCAGATCTCTGTGAGTTCAAGACCAGCCTGGTCTACAAGAGTTAGTTCCAGGACAGCCTCCAAAGCCACAGAGAAACCCTGTCTCGAAAAACCAAAAAAAAAAAAAAAAAAAAAAAAAAAAAAGTTGGGGAGCAAACCAGGAAGGCAGCACTCTGGATTAAGGAGATTATCTCATTAAATTTTCCCTCTCATCTCGAACA
The DNA here is from genome assembly GCF_003668045.3 of Cricetulus griseus. Taxonomy (NCBI): domain Eukaryota; kingdom Metazoa; phylum Chordata; class Mammalia; order Rodentia; family Cricetidae; genus Cricetulus; species Cricetulus griseus. The sequence goes on along the minus strand of NC_048597.1, from coordinate 203,258,090 downwards.
CAGCTTTGGAAACAGGAGCACCCTGTGCTGTCAGAGAAGAACCACCTTCATTTCAGCCTCATGTGTATAGACACACTGCAGGAAAAACAGCCTTTCAGGTTTTCCTCAGAAACGCTCTGTTCAGAGCATACAAAGTCCCATTTGAACAAAACATTTGGCTTTGTGGTTATAACCCATGGTGAAAGAAAACTTTTTCTTTCAAACTAGGCTGAGCTAATGATGTTTTAAGGGTGGTGAAGAACTACATTCTAATTGTAGACTGGCTTTAATCGCGGTTCAGGAGGGAAGCATACACAGCAAAGCTCACCATGTGAAAGATGAAAGGCACAGGACTCATAGCTCTTAGTCTGTGAGTTCCTCCAGAGAATAGTGTTTTATTTATAACTTAACTGTAGGCAAAGAGTAAATAAAGGCAAATGACTGCTGATTAACCCTAAAGGTTTGGAATATATCACCAGGCGCTGGAAAGTGAGTACCTGTTGTTTTTATTAAATATATAACATAAATAAATTGATATTTGTCTTGCTCTCCAAATAGGAATCGTTCCTTTTGTGTTTGAAAGCAAAAGATGCATTGTGAAAGGGCCATTCTTCATAAGTTGGTCTCCTGAAAGGTGAGAGTAGAATGATGGCTACCAGCAGCTGAAGAGCAGGAGGTATGGTTTGGAAAGGCCGACAGTGAGGTAGAGGTAAGAAGTCCTAGTGTTGGTTCCATAAGAAGGTGGCTCTTATGACAGCAACACATTCCAAAAGGACATAAGCAAGGTGTCTGAAAAGCTTTACTATGAAGAAATGGTAAAAGTTTTAGAAGACAGACACGTTTAACATTATTTGAATATTTAATTGTATTGAATATACAACAATGTAGACAGGCTGTTGAAACTACCCCTTTAACCTGCTCAGTTTTTAACGAGTCATTTTAAATAAGTTAAAATGCATCTTTCACAAATGAATTAATCAATGGTAGTAGATGGCAGACTTGTAATAATGAGAAGAATGGGACGGACAAAGAAGGGCAGAAAAGAGGTTTACAGAGCTTTACAAATAAAAAACATTCACTAAACATCATCCCAAGCTCTGTTTATTTTACTCTATGCAGGCTATAACTTAATTGAAAACATTACATATGCATTATATTATATCTAGTGGTATTAAAATAACCATTATGCCTAGCAGAATTAGATTTTAACATTTGACTTCAAAACTGCATTTTCTTTGTAACAACAGAAGCAGACTGCTTGGTACATCCTGCAGGAAACATTTTGTGTGAGGTCAAATATTTGCATTGAGGGACTGAGCTCAACTAGTACAGTGCTTGCTTAACATGCACAGAGCCCTGGGTTTGATCCTTTGATTGAATATGAAGGCACACATCTGTAATTCCAGATTTTAAGTACATGGTCACCCTCAGCTAAACAGTGGGTTAAAGAGCAAAACCTACAGGAGACCCTTCTCAAAAAACAAGCAAGGAAATAAGCAAGCAAGCAAGCAAACAACATATCTTCACTGGCATTTTGCAGCCACCTTGCATTCCATATATATCAGTGGACTGGTGTACATAAACCAACTGATGTTCTTGAAAATGAATAACTTTTAAAGTAAGATGTTCAAAGTGAGAAGGTAGGGGAATTTTTCAACTCAAACTCAGTTCACTGCAATTTTGAATCAGTGTAAGTGTGTTTCGGTCATCCAGTCATTCCCAAATTCCATATCCATAAATCATAATTTTTAAGCTATGATTGGAATTTTTTATAAATTTGCATTTTGAGAATATAAAATCAGAAGCAAAAGTATTGATTTAATCAAAGTTATGAATATAAAACACACTGTTAGGTTTATCTTCAAACTTTTTACTGTAGTTCCCATGCATTTCTTTTCAGTGTCCACCTCCCACTCCACCAAGGCCCACTGCTTAAAACACAAAATCTGTTTAGGACATCAATTTCTCCCTACCACCCATGCAATAACTTAGTGCCCATAAATTTTAAGGCATCCAGACACTAAAAGAAAAACCAGTTCTTTCTACAGTATTTTGCAATCCAAATGTAGACATGTTTAAATTATTTTTAAACATTTACAAATTATTTCAAACATTGAAAATTATTTCATTCTATTAAAAGGTAATGGAGGTGAACAGATCAAAGTACATTATACACATGTATAACAGTGTCACAGTGAAACCCATTATTCTGTCCAACTAATATATGCTAAAAGAAGGTACTGCATATGACTTATCTAGATTACACATCTGTATATGTAGATATATACACATTCTAAGCATATCTGATATTGTGGTATTATTGATATCTAACAACTGGTTCTTTTGGATCAAGTAGCCTCAACTGAGTATTCATCAATTTTCTTAGGGTAAACACTTCCATGGAAACACAATGTCAAAGCACTATCAAAAAATCAATCGGCTTGAATTCCTCAAATGCAAACAGCCTGTTCTTATGAGTGTCTGTTTATAACTTCCAGAATGTCACTATTAAAATATCTAGGGAGAGTGCAAATTAACTTTGTATGATTCACAAGACAATCCCCTTAACAAGTTTCTACTAAAAGTCAGACATTAGATATTAGGAGCATGAAGATGATTAATTATAGTATAAGTCCTCTAGGATTTTACAAGTAGGAGTGAGACTAGATAAGTAAATAACATTGAACACTGCTAGTAGATACTGAAAAACAAAAACATAAGGAATGATGAAGTAACCATGTGGGTGCAAGTTGAGTTCAGTGTTAGTTATGAGTAGATAGTTGTATACACAGAGCCTAGGATACATCTTGTTATTATCATTTTCTTTACAAACAGTTTTAATAACAAGAATTTATGTAGCAACTTTTTAAAATCAACATAGATAAGAATAATAACTAAGTGAAATAATAGCAATGTTGCTAGTGATCAAAGCCTACATTTTACTCCATGGATGGTACTAAATCATCTTCAGAGTAATATTTCATGGTTAGAAGATCTAAAAATACTTAGTACTGAAGGTTCAGTAGATTGCTGTAGCTTTTCTTAGAACCTTTAATTAGTCCCTGTGCCTTGGGATATTCTTTAAAGCATACTATGCCATATCCAGACAACTTTACAGAGACCTTTAGAGTTAGTACTACAAGAAGCCATTCCTGGAAAAATGCAAAAGGCACAAATGGCTCACCAAGGGTTTTCAAATGCTATTCCTTCCAGGAATAGACTCTGCAGATGCACAGATAATCAAACTAGTAGTATCTCTGTCATAAAGACAATGTTAAAATAGAACCACATTCTTGAAATCTATTTTATCATTACTGTTATGTTACGGGCAGTATGATAACTAATAGATGCTTTTCTAGAATTCCAAGATGTCATCAAACATAAACAAGTACCACCCCACTTGTTTAAAGTCTAATTATGCCTGGTGATGTGATACTAGAAAAATGTACCCCAAATTTTCTGTTAATTGCTCAAATAAAGTTTGAGCTTATGGTCACTTATCTCCATGGCAGTAGTTAGCAAATTGGCTCCTTTGTCCTCATTGTTACAGAATAATTTGTTGTGTGGCATTTTTTCCTCATTAAAAGACTCTAGCCTGGGCTCCCAGAGCTAAAGAAACTTCCAAGTACAAAAAGCTACAAAAATTCATGTCTCTTTCCCCAAGGTGATAAAAGCGGGAAATACTTTTTTGGGAAAGAAAGTCTTCTATCAAGTGATTAGCCTATAATTGGATATGGAGCTCCAGGGATGTGGTCTTCTAGAGTCTCCACCCATGCTTAGAGTTTTGGTGTTCTGTGATGCAGTTAACTTGAGTCACCCATGCTCCTGAAAGTAACTACTCACTGGTGCCAGTAACTACTAATACAAGGTAACTATAATAAACTAACTGGTTCATTGATAGACTTGGGTGGAATTGCTACACAGGTCTGTTGATGGTACCTTGTCTGAAGCAAATACACAATTGTTTATGTACCTCTTACCCCCAGTATATGTCACATAACACAAACATGGACTGACAAGAAACAGGAGATTGGGGAAAATGGTTATGTGGCACCTATAGTGGATGCTGACACATGCAACTGAGGCTTACTCATCTGAGGGTGGAACATCCAAGGGACCAATCTGGAAATGGGTACCTTTCTCCATGCTATGCCTTTTTCCTGTAGTGATGATTTGCATATTCCCGAAAGTGATGGTATCACAGGCAGTCAAGACTAACTATCTGATACTAACTAAAGTGTGCTTCAGAGGAATCCCAAGATGCACATCTTTCTGAACATGGCCTACTGGGGGAATGGTGCTGTCTACTAGGAAAGTATTCAGATGCTCCCCAAACCCCTGGTGGACTTTAGGATGTATTATAATCCCTGGAAGTAGCCATACAAGATGTGGTAATAAACAGGTTGTGGAGTCAGTTCTTTCCAGAAAGAACTTAGTTATGTAACGGGAATTTCAATGTGAAAAAGACATGCAGACGTTGCATTTTCTGCTGCATCTAGTTTATGATTTGGCAGGAAACTTGGGTAAAGGGGAAGATAAAATTGCAATATTGGCTTGCTGGTTCCTAGGCCTGACAAGATACAAGAAAAGAATACAAAGGGGCCTTTCTAAAGAGCCCTTGATCCCTTGGAACTCATGGGAAGAATGGAGACTGAGGAGAATGTGGTAGAAGTGACAGAAATTAGGTTTCACCTCTAAGAGAGAGAAAGGGAGCATCCATGATTCAGCATGCAGATGGGACCCTTCTTAATGGCCTGCACTGGAAACAATGATACCCAAGAAACATTCTGCATCTGAACTGCTCCAATTGAGGACGAATTTTAAACAGGGAATGAAAGAGCCTCTCAGAACCTGGCTCCTGAAGCACTGGCACATGGGGTGGTTATGATCTGTCTGAATGCCATGGAAGCAGAGGAATTGAACAATCTAACTGCTCATGCCTCATTGAGATAAAGGGAGTATAGTCTGAAACAATACGGGCAAATTAGTCCCTGATGGCTTGGCTCATGTGAGCCATTGAGGCCATCACCAGCTGAGGTCCCTGTGAAGAGTCTGGAAGACAAGAGAGAAAGGACAGCTATTAACTGAGGTAAGTGGGCAGGAGACAGTACACGATGCCCCCACTCACTGGGCAGATAGGGCTATGTTCACAGAAGAGTTAAGGGAGCAGTTGACTCAGGAGACACCTCAGGTCTCATATGGGGCTTTGGCAGCTTTGTTGAACTTTATGAAGGGACATGGTCTGTGTGAGATGGGAGAGGTTTTAGTAAATCAAAATGGCTTAGAATGCACATAGATTATGTTTGTAAAGTGCGGATGCAATCAAGAGAGAATGAGAAAACAGACAAAAGACCTGAGCCACTTGAAGGCAAATGTGGTAGTATTTATGCTGAGCTAGGGTTCCCAGGGAGAAAATGAACAGAAAGCCAAATGCTGTGCTTTCGAGCTTCTAAAGCCTTTACAGCAGGAGCAACAGTTCACAGAAGATGAAAATGATAAAATGGTACAAGTGAGAAAGAATAAGCTTGTTCTAGGGGTGGCAGTTTCTTCACAGGAGTGGACCTTTACATTCTCCCTGCAAGAAAGCTAACAGGGAGCAAAAACTGTTTGAGGAGCTCAGGATCCTCTCAGTATAAATGTGTGGCTGTTGTAGGACAAAGGCCAGGGTGCTGGCCTTGAACTTGTCAACATTGGGGTGATGACTCCAGGAGGAAAATATTATCTCCTATTTAAAAATGAGGGAACTAAAGTTTCAGAGTTAAGTACTTTGCCAAAAGTTATACAGCTAATGAGAGCCAAAGCCAAGGGTCAGACCCAAGAAGATAAACCCAAGGTCCTTGCCCCTACTGTGCTCTTACATTTACTATACTATCTCATCAAGGAATATCTGTTACTACTACAATGGGCACTGATTAAAAATATAATGGTGGGATGCCTTGCTCAGCCTTGATGTGGGCGGGGCGGGGGGGTATGCCTTGCTTTGTTGATTCCCATGGGATGGCTTACTCCATCTTAATGGAGACTGAGAGGAGTGGATTGGGAGGAGGAGGGGGGTAGCAGGAAGGTGGGGTGGAAGGAATGGGAATAGAGGAGAGAGGGGAAACTGGTTGTGTGTAAAATACATGAAAAATGATGAATTACATATATACATATATGTATGATGAATATACTAAAAATATATTTTAAACATGATATATGTAATTAGGATACATAGGATCATAAATCTAATCTCAAGAGTGTCCACCCTTGTCTTAAATTGAAAGCAAATAAAAATGAAAACAACTGCTACTAGTCCAAAGAGAACTAGGTGCTGCATACACAAGTCACTTCCTCGGGATAATTGCCAGAGGAACAAAATCCAAAACTGTATTCCACAGTTACACTCACAGTTGCACCTGATGTCTTGGCATGCTGAGAACTCCCAGGGCCTCTCTGTGTCATCTCAAGCTCTGACAATGTTAGACATGTAATGCTTATAAAAGAATACAATACAAAACTCGTATCAGAAAAATGACACTCATCACAGATTGTCAGTCTGAATACTATAGCTTGCCTGACTATGCCTTTGCCTCGTTTCCCCTATAATGGGATAAATTAGACATTTCTATTTGAGTAGACCTGTTTCTCCTTCTCCAATGTTTACATTTTGCTTGGCTGTCAATCATTAAAATTAGAGATGGCAAAAATTTGTGAAGACATACATTTAACAAGAGAAAGCAAATAAAAACACCTTTAAGTTTTTTGTTCCAATATTTAGACAAGTCTTGAAGAGAAGCATTCATTCTCCTTAAGTGACAGAAGACACGTTTCTTATAACCCAGTCTCTGTGATTGACCTGAATTATAAGAAAGTCATCTGGCAGATTCTGCAGAAAGCTGTGGTGCCACTCCTTACTTTGTAGTCTGGTCAGAGACAAAGAAATCAGGAATGTGAAGTTCATTTTCATTATTTCATTCTTTATACAAGATCCACAATTGATCCATCTTTGGATCACACACGCCCATTGGTGAATTTCGGAGCACACAGACTCTCCACCTAATTTTGGAAGGCGTTTGGTTGCTGTTTGTGAAGGCATGAGGAGAACTTCCACAGCACCGTAAGCAGAAGTCTTCTACTTGCATAATGTTCTAGTTTGTTCTGTTGCTGTCATGAAAATACTGATGAAAAGTCACTTGGGGTGGATAGACTTTACATGGCACCTGAATCCAGGCCACAATCCATCACTGAGGAAAGACCAAACTGATGAACAGAATCAAGACTGCCTTTTCATGTGATTCTAGGCTGTGGCAAGTTGACAGTTCACGATAACTAGGACACATGGCCAATGATCTGACTGATTAGTATAATAATTTTATTGGACATCAATGACAGGTCATATTCATTACAGATGCAGAAATTTTGTTTTATCCGGTCAATATGGGCAGATTACCGCTAAGGAGAAATAAGGTTTCATAGCCAGAAAGACTGTAATCATTCTCACACTTAGAGGGATGGAATGAGAATTCAAAATATCATCCCTGAGGCATAGTCCCTGATGCAGGGGCCAATATTACAGTGTTTTTGTTGCCTTTTCCAAAAGTGTTATTTGTTTTTCATTCTTTGACAGTTTCCAACAAGTATGTTCTGAATTTTAGTCCCTGCTACCTCCCATTGCCGTCTCATACCCCCACCTCTTCTCTACAAGCCCCCTCCTACTTTCATCTTTTTTCAAAATGTGGGTACTTAGCTGAACATGGTTGGGTATTATATACTGGAGTAATGTGGGAATTTACCAATACTAAGTCAGGTAAAATATAAGGGTATTTATTAGGGAAAAGCCTTACTTACAGAGCGACCTAGCCAGCTGGCAGGGCAGCAGTAGGTACAGCAAGGCAAAGATGAAATGGAAGAAGGGACCTTCCACTTGTACACCCCTCACTCTTAAACCTTCCCTAAGTCACCCTGACCACACCCTCCCAGGCAGGGTCAGGCATACCTGTAGCCAGCCCCTAGCAGGTGTGGTTAAGGTTTCCCCTACAATTCCCCTTTTAGTCTAAAAGAGGATTAAAACTTTATAGTGTAAAGTATCCAAAATTAATAATTATAAAGGTGAAATATAAGAAGATACAACAATTTGCTTATGTCACATCCTAACTATCTATTTTAACTAAACCCTAAAGTCATATGAAAGAGGTGTCCAAGTCTGAACACCTCCTTCCAATCCCAACCATAAACAATAGGAAGCTATCCCTAACCAGGTATACACTATCCTTAGTGACAACAGTGGGGGGAAAGGCGGCATAGCATCCTCCAAGTTACTTCCTGCTGAAATGGGACATGGATAGCCTCATGGGGTCCTGTAGGAAGAAAATGTTAGCATAGTGAAAGTCTTGAATGGATTGTATCCAGTCCATGTTAGATGGGATTCACTTGATTGGAGATCTCACTCGAAATCCTCATCTTGATTGAAGTCAGTACACAAAGCTCTGGCCGGAGTGTCAGTTGAAATGGAGCAAGTTAGATCCAGTGCAGTCGAGGAAGTGTGGCCCATTTTCTTTCCAGGGTGTCTAGGGATTGCTGTCAGGCAGGCCTTCATTGGCTGTGTGGGACTCAAACATAAATGTTAGTGGAGAAATGTTTGCTTGTGTAAGTATGTATACTGGGAAAGGCAACCATGGGAGAATAACAATTATGAGAGGGTATACACCTTGAAAGAAAGAGCCAAGAAAAGACAAAACAGTCCTCAAATTATTCTCTTATTCTATATTCCATCAATTGGCTTCTTGATACAATACAAAAACTCTAAAGTTTAGTTAAATAACGTGCTTGGATTTTAGAGGACGAAAGCCAAATCACCTCCAAAGCCAGCATTGGTTTAGTTGAATAGGGACTAGGAAATAAAGAGAAATAAAGTTCTCTGAGAAACAACTGTAAAGTTTACCATATGGCACGTTCCTATTGTTTGATGGTTATAGGTACCTTCTCTTCTTAAGTATCTACGTATCTACCCATGCAGTGTCCTTTGCCTTCTGGAGATGAGTTTTCCTATGAAGATAAAAGCAAAACACTTCCCTGTCTTTTGGGGTTTCTATTGAGTTTATGAGATATACCTTAGTAGAATACCTGTCATTTCTCCTCGTCGAGAGGTTTTTCCTTTTCAACTCAAATCTTGATCAACTTTGTTTGCATCCAAAGTCTTTCTTTTCCTGTGGAAACCAATGCAAAACCCCTATCCCAATGTAACACATGTTCAGGTTCAGTACAGAGGTTAATAAATGTTTGAAGTATACCGGCTGATTCAGTTCAGCAGTTTTTTCCATAGTCCAGTGTCTTTCTGCAGCTGTTTGTCCTTTCTCATTGGCATTAAGAAAGTTTAGTGTTAATAAAGCATTATGCAACCTATGCTTGGGGGGTTTAGTCTTCCAAGCTTGTTTGTTGAGCATCTCCTTAAGTTTTCTATTAGATCTCTCAACCACTGCTTGTCCTTTAGGATTGTGTGGTATACCAGTGACATGCTTTATATCATAATATTTGAAAAACAGTTCCAATTTTGTGGAGACATGCTGGAGCATTGTCAGTTTTTATTTGTGCAGGTAAACCCATAACTGCCATCACCTCTAGCAGGTGTGTAACAACAGAATCAGCCCATTGGAACCCTGAGAATGTGTCTATAGTATGATGTACATTTTTCAAATTTCCAAATTCTGCAAAGTGAAAGACATCCATCTGCCAAACCTCATTTTTCCAAATGCCCTTAGGATTACAGCCTGCTGGCAATGGAGTTTGATTATAAAAGGAACAAGTAGGACAGTTTCTCACTATCTCCTTGGCTAGTTGCCAAGTGATGGAGAAGTCCTTTTTCAAACCTTTGCTATTTACATGATGTTTCTTATGAAATTCTGAGGCTTCTAGCACAATTCGAATTAATAAACGATCAATCCCATCATTGCCTTGTACTAGTGGGCCTGGGAGACCCATATGTGATCTGCTATGTAATATATGTAATATATGTAATATATATAGGAATACTTCTGTTTCTGATTGTTTTCTGTAATTGTATAAACAGTGAAGTTAATTCTGTATTATCAGGAACGGTTTCTGCAATCTCAATGTGTAACACCACTCTCTCTGCATATTGAGAATCAGTAAATATATTAAGAGGTTGTGTAAAATCCATGAGTACCACTAGAATTGCATATAATTCTGCCTTCTGTATAGATGTATAAGGACTTTGAACTACTTTACTTACCTCTCCTGATTTATAACCTGCCTTACCTGATTTGTTGGCATCAGTGTAGAAGGTAAGAACTCCAGAAATGGGAGTTTGTCTTACAATATGTGGAAGAATCCAGACTGTCCTTTTTATTAATTTAATTCTGTCAGTTTTGGGATAGTTGTTGCTAATTGTTCCCCCCAAATCAGTAAAAGCTATTTCCCAATATTCATTATCCTTCCACAAGGAGGAAATTTCCTCATTAGTTAAAGGTACTATACTTTCTTCTGCATCTTTTCCAGTCAGTTGACAGAGTCTTAATTTAGCCTTTAGAATCAAATCAGAAATCGTTTCTATATATGTCTTTAACTTTTTATTCTGTTTATGTGGCTGAAATAACCACTCCAATATGTTGTCTTCCCTCTGCATCAGAATCCCAGAAGGGTATTCTCTGGATGGCAAGATAACCAGAATACAGTTTACATCAAGGTTTATCCAATCTACATGTGCATCCAATATTCTGTTTTCTACCCATTGTAATTCTTTTTCTGCTTTAGTGGATAATATTTGAGGACTGTTTAGGTACTTATCACCTTTAAGGGCCATTTAAAAATGCTTTAGGTCATGTTCTTCCACACCAATAATTGTTGTAGTTGAGAAATTTCCCCTAATAATTTCTGAAGAGAATTAAGAGTTTGATAATGATCTCTCCTAATTTGTACTGTTTGAGGTCTGATTCTTTGTAAGTCTATCTTGTAACCGAAATAGTTAATAGAATCTCCTCTTTGTATCTTTTCTGGGGCAACCTGCAACCCCCAATGAGGCAGAACTTCCTTCACCATTTCAAACATATGTTCCAAAGTTTCCTTATTAAATTCGGATAAAAGAATATCATCCATGTAATGGTAAATAAGAGATTGTGAAAATTTCTTACAAATTATTTCCAAAGGTTGCTGTACAAAGGGCTGAAACAAAGTAGGACTATTTAGTGTTCCTTGTGGCAAAACCCTCCACTGGCTGTGAATTATTAAGAGTTGGTACAGTAGATGCAAATTTTTCTCTATCATTTTCTTGTAACGGTATTGTGAAAAAACCGTCTTTCAGATTGATGACTATGATCGGCCATCCCGTAGGAATCAAGGTTGGCAATGGCATTCCAGGCTGTAGAGAGCCCATACATTGAATGACTTTATTAATGGCTCTCAGATCTGTAAGCATTCTCCACTTATCTGACTTCTTTTTGATAACAAATATAGGAGAATTCCAAAGGCTTATAGATTCTTCTATATGTTCAGCATCTAGCTTTTCCTGAATTAGTCTTTCTAAAGTCTCTAGCTTCTCAGAGGTCATAGGCCATTGTCCTATCCAGACAGTTTCATTTGTAAGCCACTTAAATGGTAGGGCCTTTGGCTCCTCTGAAGGTCTATCATTTGTACTTAGTTTCTGTGCAGCCTGGATGGTTGGTAACTGTTTTCCATAGTGTCTTACCAGATCTTTTCAACTATCTAAAGAGTGTACATAATTTGTATCCGACACTGGAGGAATATTAATCTGAGTATTTCATTGCTGTAAGAGATCACGACCCCAGAGATTTATAGCTGTATCTGCCACGTATGGTTTAACTCTCCCTTTCTGTCCTTCCAGTCCAATGCAGACCACCGAGTCAACACTCTGTTGAATCTAGATAAAGTTCCAATTCCTAAAATTGTACATTCGCCTCTCTAAGAGGCGATCTCTGAGGCCACGAGTTTTGTGTAATATTAGTTACATCCACCCCAGTTCTACCAAGCCAGTAATAACTTTATTATTAATTCTCACTTACAACTGCGGCCTTTTATCATTAATAGAAATTTGCCAAAATATGCGTTTTTCATCTTGTCCAGTCACATTTGATTCTTCATCACTATTCAAACTACCATCTAGAGCAGTATTATTTTTCACAATAGGCAAAAATCTATCTATTCATCCTGTGAAAGATTGTCTTCCACTGCTATTGGGAATGACCGAACCTTTCTCAATGCAGGGACCTTCTTGAGCCCCCCCTCGGGGTTTCCCAGCCTTAACGGGTTTCCTTGCATGTCCCTGGTCGATCTACATTCATTTGTCCAGTGTCTGCCCTTACCACATCTTCTACACAATCCAGAAGGCAGTGGCCTTCCGTATGAGACATTGTTAGAATTCCCTTGTCTACAATTTCTCTTAATATGTCACATTCTACCACAGCTGCTACATCTAGGTTCCTGGCACTTCTGTGGTCTCCTGGGCAAGGCTCTTCCTACCCAAGATTCTGGTTCATAGTAGTAATAACCTCTGGCCTCTTGGTACCTATGTTGACCTCTGTAATTTGCTTCTCCTTCCCAAGCCCTTGCGACCTCACCTATAGAACTTTTAATCTCCTTGCCTTTTTAAACCTTTTGAGATGGCTTCTCCTACCCAAGCTCCAGTATCTTGCACAGTACATTTGATGTTGGCTGCATGCAAAATCCATTCTTCTAGTGGAGCTGATCTGATCTTTAAAGGCAAAAGTATTCTTTTGCATATTGGGTTTGCATCTTAATAAACTATTGTGTATATAATTGATTGTCTTATTTCTGGATCTGTTACCTGTAATTCTGCTGCCCTAGTTAACCTTTGTAAGAAGTCCTGGCACTGTTCTGTAGGTCCCTGTTCTAATCTGGTATAAGCTTCTAGGCATTCTCCTGGCTCACAAACCTTATTCCAGGCATTTAATGCTGCTTTCCTGCATAGGGACAGTGTATGGTCGTCATATTCAGCCCCGAGCCTGTGGATTAGCATAAATACCCTCGCCAAGAGTCTTATCTAGGGGGGCTTCATAACCATCCTTTATGCCTTGACACTTGAGGAGCTTCAACTCTTCCCTAACCAAAGCCCTCCATTGAATTTGGCATGAATTCTCAAGTACAGCTGCCACCAATTGTTCCCCTCTGTGGGCATCACCCTGCTAAAAGTTGCCCACGACTGTAATAACTGTTTTATGTATGGGCTATGGAGACCATATGAGACAACTGATTCTTTAATATTCTGAAGATCCTCAGCTGTATTGGTTGCCATACATAAGCCATCTGTCACTGAGGGTGTTTCTTAGAAGGTGGTAGCTGGGAACTCTAATGGTGTACGTGTAACAACCTTAGAAGAGTAGTCATGATGCCTGGGTGGAGTAGGTCCCTTTGATTGGAGTGATTCAGTCTCTGAGGTGTTCCAATGATCTTTAAGCCTAGTAATAATATCCTCATGAAAAGTTTTGATTTCTTGCATCATAAAGGATTCCAAGCATGTTAGCGAATCCATAAATTGCTCTAACTGCTCCAGTGCACATTTTTTCTAGGTCTTTAATATGCTCATCCTTAGACAACATCTGGATGGCATGGAAATTGCCTTCTAAATATTGGAATCTAGACTTGTGGTCGTGATTTGTTGTGGTGGAGGCCTCAGCAATCGACTGAATGGACCTATCTAATCTGTCAGCCCTGTTCTATAAATTGTCTTCCAAACATTCGAACCTAGACTCAAATTTGTGATCTTCTGCCTTAGATGCTTCCACAATTGATTGAATGGCATTATCCAATTCTTCAACCCTATCCTGGGTATTTTGCACCTTTGCATCTAGTTTTTGGATCTCAGAGCCTATCTGAGTTTCTAGTTTTCTACAGATATTCTTTAGTTCATCACAGTCCTCTGACAGCCTAGCCTCTGACACCTCAGACATGGAGCATCTCTGTGTTTATCTTATCATAAATACACTGCATCTCATCTTGGGTAACAGACAGCTCTGCCTTTATCGTATCAGACATAGAGCCAAGCTTATCATCCAACTTCTGTTCCACATGCTGCACAATGTGGCATGACCTAATTTATTCTCCAAAACCTCATTGCATAAAGCTGTTATTCCCTGCAAGCAGGTGGTGAGGTTATCTTTGTCCCTGTTCCTGTGTCCTCTGGCTAGTAATGTTATTTGTAACAGCAAGCTAACTGCCATTACTGCATATAGGCAGGTAATTGGCAGATTAGCATCCTCCTCGAACATTGAATTCACGTAAGAAGCAAAGATATTACCAATTGAAGCAAATGATAAATATTCTGCCATGATTTTACCTGGTGGCTTCTACTACAGATACAGTAACCACCTTTGAGCAGCAGGTGACACAGGTGGTCAACCAGTCCACACAGCTCTGGGCAGTGGCTGGTTAGGCAAGATGGCAGTGGCAGTGGGGCTGAGGTCACACAGGTGGCTGCACTTAGCTGGGAGCATGTAAAGCCTTTTGGCCACAACTGCTGAGAGAGGTGCAGCTTTACAGCCGCCACGGCAAGGGTACACCGAGGATCCTGCTGAAAGCTGTGGCCTACTCCTGAGGCCTACTCGGCTCAAGGGCAGGAGGCCTCCGGGCATGGGCAGGCCACAATCCGGGCCAGTCCGGAGCATGCACAGCTAGAAACTGCAGCAGTAAAACAGTGGGGAGGTCTGTAGAACTCTCTCAGCTGGGCGGGCTGTTCTGAGCAACTCAGCGGCAATGGGAATGCACTTGTTTCATGCAGCTGGTTGGCTGTGCAGCAGGGAGCACCTGTGGAGAGAGGGGGCTTTCCCTGGCTGGCTATTCCGCTATCCAGATGGGACCTGCAGGCAGTCCCAAACCGGACTTAAGTTTACAAGATCCTGCTTCTGACACCAGAATAATGTGGGAATTTACCAATACTGAGTCAGGTTAAATATAAGGGTATTTATTAGGGAAAAGACTTACTTACAGAGTGACCTAGCCAGCTGGCAGGGCAGGAGTAAGTACAGCAAGCCAATGATGAAAAGGAAAGGGAGTTTCATGTGCTTTCCCCTCACTCTTAAACCTTCACTATGTCACCCTGATCACAGGCATACCTGTAGGCAGTCCCTAGTAGGCATGGGTAAGGTTTCCCCTACACTGAAGCATGAACAGCTCATCTGTAGTCACACCACTGAAGAAAGTGACATTCTTCCCCCAGTCACCATCAACTGTCAATAATCCTTCAGGGATGGATGAGAACTCATGAGCTCTTCCCTCTTCCCTGATGAAATAAGGACAGAGTCAATCTTATTTGGTACTTGTGCAGGTAACAACAGTTTCAGTGAGTCTATGAGTGCCTCTGAATACCCAGGATATTTCAGTGCAGTCCCTCTGCCCAACTTCCGGCCCTGTTTTCCTTGATGGTCCCTAAGCCTTGGTGGTGGGGTTGGGTTAGCACAGATGTTTCTTTAGGAACTAGGCATTCCATAATCAGATATTCTTTGCTTGTCAGCCAGTTGTGAATCTCTGTATTAACTTGTCCACTGGAAAACTCTTCTTTGGTGAGGACTGAGAGCTGCATTAATCTATGGATACAAAGACAAATCTTTAGACAGCAGTTTGACGCCTGTCCATTTGGCATACTCTGGAGCAGTGGTCCTCAACCTTCCCAATAGTACCGACCTTTTAATACAGATCCTCATGTTGTAGTGACCCCCAACCATAAAATTATTTTGTTGTTACTTCATAACTGTAATTTTGCTATTGTCATGAATCATAGTGTAGATATATGAAGGATATCTGATATGGTTTTTTTTTTTTTTTTTTGGTTTTTCGAGACAGGGTTTCTCTGTGTAGCTTTGGAGCCTATCCTGGCACTGGCTCTGGAGACCAGGCTGCCTCGAACTCACGGAGATCTGCCTGCCTCTGCCTCCCGAGTGCTGGGATTAAAGGCGTGAGCCACCAATGCCCAGCCAGGATATCTGATGTGTGATCCCCGTGAAAGGGTTGAGTGATCCCCTCAAGATGTCACAACCCACAGGTTGGTAACTGAAAAATAGATACTAAATGTTTAAAATTCTATATTCATTTGGAACATCTATAGCATATAAGAACTCAATTCATTTTTTATGATTACTTTATTAAAGGCTTAAAAAGGAAAAATTAATTTCATTCCTAAGGATAATAGACTGTTTTATGGTAGCTTTGCATAGCAGACGAGAGTAAGAAGATAGTAGAGATTAAATTAATATTTCACAGTGAATTGGTTAGCATATTTAATAACATGCTGATTTTTACAAGGGGATCTTAACTGTCCCCTCATCACTAGTTAGTTGTGCCAGATAAAATACAGGTCACTTAGTTAAATTTGAATTAAACATAGATAATGAATATATTTTAATGTAATTATGTCCCATGCAATATTATATGTTTCCTTCTTTTTACTAAATAAGTTGTTTTTCTACATCTCAAGTTTAACTGGAAGTCTCTCATTTTATTTGCTAAATCTGGAATCCTTTTTAGTAGACTACACTTTTAAAATGTTTTTCAAATAGTTTTCAATTTCTGTGAATACATTGTTTTTTGTTCAATGTTATGGATTTAACCTAGGATCCTACAAATGTTAGATAAGCTCTCTACTACTGGGCCCACTGCTCATTCATTCAATCATTTACTCACTAGTTCATTTAATGAGTATTTTCTTACACTCTGAACTGTTTTCAGCATTGAGAGTCAAAAAAAAAAAAGAAAAAAAAAAGAAAGACAGAAAAACACCTCATGCATCAGTAGTTCCCAGACTTTGCTGACCATTAAATTTGGCTGGGAAATTTTTAAAAAACGTTGAGCCCTAAATTCAATCCCCAAAGGTTCTGTAGTTCAGATGTTTATAACTTCTCCAGGTGATTCTAGTGTGTGGCCAAGGTTGAGAACCACAGCTGCAGATGAAAATGAATTCTGCTTTCTTAGGCTACATGTCTTTGGAACCTATTAATGGTTTTCTCAGAAGATCCTAAATTGGCACACTATTTTAGCCATAAGTTTCTTTCCAAAGCATAATAATTTCATTAAGCTAGCATTACACATAAAATTGAACTGTTTTACTCAATTTTAGAATGGTGAATTTTAAAAAAATACATCCATCCATCCATTCGCTAAAAATGATTTCTATCTAACGCTGGAAACTGTACAAGGTACTTGGGATGAAACCATGGAAAACACAAAACTCCTATACTTCTAAAATGGACAATTAATAATATTTGATACAGCTGGGCATTGGTGGCACATGCCTTTAATCCCAGCACTTGTGAGGCAGAGACAAGGGAATCTCAGTGAGTTTGAGGCCAACCTGGTCTACAAAGTGTATTCCAGAACAGCCAGGGCTGTTACACAGAGACACCTGTCTCAAAAAATGAAAAAAAAATAGGGCTGCTATACAATCCACACTGCCAGAGAAGCTAGTAAACAAGGAGGACCCTAAGAGAGACATACATGGACCCCTGGATAAGGGGAAAGGGACAGCATCTCCTGAGCAAATTGGGAACATGGCGGGAGGGGGGAGGGAGCTAGGAGAATGAGAAACGGAGAAGAGGAGGGTTGAGAAGGACATGAGGGAACAGGAAGGTTGAGTTTGGGGAAGAAGAGAGGAGAGCAAGATAAGAGACATCATAATGCAGGGAGCCATTATAGGTTTAAAGAGAAATCAGGTGCTAGGGAAATGTCTGGAAATATACAAAGATGACACCAAGTGACAATCTAAGCTACAGAGGAGAGTCTACCTTAAATGCCCTCCCCTGATAATGAGATTGATGACTAACTTATATGCCATCATATAGCCTTCACCCAGCAGCTGGCAGAAGTGGAAGCAGACACCCACAGCTAAACACTGTACTGAACTGGAATCCAGTTGAGAGGAGGAGTGATGAGCAAAGGGGTCCACACCAGGCTGGTGAAACCCACAGAAACAGCTGACCTGAACAATGGGGAGTTCTTGGTCCCCAGACTGATAGCTGGGAAACCAGCATGGGACTGATCCAGACCCCATGAATGTGGGTGTCAAGTGAGGAGACCTCAGAAATCTATGGGGCCTCTTGTAGTAGATACTTACCTTAGCATAGGAATGGACTTTGGGAGCCCATTCCACATAGAGGGATACTCTCTGAGCTTAGACACATGGGGGTGGGCATAGGCCCTATACCAAAGGACATGACAGACTCTGAAAAACCCCTCCATGGAAGGGCTCACCCTCCCTGGAGAGCAGAGGGGTATGGGATAGGTAGGGTGTTAGTTGGAGGGGGGCAGAAGAAGAGGGGAGGCAGAGGGAACTTGGGTTGACATGTAAAATAATCTTGTTTCTAATTTAAACAAAAATGGAGAGAAAGAAAAAAATGAAAAAAAATTGATATAAAGAAGACTTAAAATGAATTTGATGGTGGGGAGCTATTCCTTTGAGGTAGTACAATCAAAGAAAGTCTCCTTTGGCACATCTGACCATATTCCTGAATGATGACCAGAATTATACAAAGTTCTCCAGAGAAAGGTGAGAGAAGAAACAAGTGTAAAATCTTTGAAGCTAGAGCAGTAAGCTCAGTGTGTTCCTACTAAGAGCTGAAAGGGCAGCATGGGTAGGGCAATGCCAGAGAGAAAGTCATATTAGATGTGGCAAGCAGCAGGGTTTGTAGGCACCAAGAGCAAGCTAAAAATACTAGTCCACAGTCCAGATACAACTTTCCTGTAATTAAACATTCAAAAGCTTTGGGCTGGCTGTGGGGTAGTAAATAGGGTCTAATTTATATTATGAAAATATTACTCCAGGTTCCATATAGATTGGGTGGTACAATAATGGTCAAGTAGAAACAGGCAAACATAAACTACTAGAGGTGAGAGATGATGATGTGGACTATGATAGCAACAATTATGGTTTTAAGAGACAGATTCAGAAAATGAACCCTGCAGTACTGCTGGTAGGGTGCATCTAGAGTAAGAAGGAAAGAGTAGAGAAGAATGTTTTGGAGCTCAATAGGTACGGGGAGGTGTCTCTAGAGTTCTAACAGGGTTCTGTT
This sequence comes from Cricetulus griseus, assembly GCF_003668045.3. NCBI lineage: Eukaryota > Metazoa > Chordata > Mammalia > Rodentia > Cricetidae > Cricetulus > Cricetulus griseus. The sequence goes on along the minus strand of NC_048597.1, from coordinate 203,239,086 downwards.
TAACCCTGGAATGCCTGACATTCATCCCAGCATGCAAATCAATATGGCTGACGTGTATGCCTGGAGCTCATACAAGCAATCAGGACAACAGAAATCTATTGAGCTAATTAGCTATTGCAGCAGGATGCTTTCCCCCACACCCCCCTCCAAATATGAACATACTGGACTGTTTTTAAATAAAGTAAGGGTGGTCATTTCCTTTCATGGTGAGTTGCTTGCACTACAGGTTAAACTTGTAATCGTCTAAACTACACCGACATCTGCCAGTTTGGAATCCTCTACTACAGGAACACATAGAAGAACTGCTCCCATCATGATTTTAAAATGTCAGTGGGATATACTCAAAAAAGTAATTGTGAAAATTAATAGGATGACACAGGAGCCATCTTAAGACTGCTACTCAAACAAGCTTGTTATGACTAAAAATGATTTATTTTAGATACGAAGTCGTTTCCTTGAAAATGAATAAAAATAAAGTTTAGGTTGAGAGGGCAGAGGCTTATGAGACCCTGGCCATCCTGAAGATCTATAGGCAATTTATGGTCTCTCCTATGGGGAAGGAAAGATAATTTCTTCAGTGGTGTAGCCATTGGTAATTTGATCATGTTCTTGCAAATAACCCTTTACCCATGTTCCTTTAAACCATTCTAATTAAACTCACTTGGACACACACACACACACACACACACACACACACACACACACACACAAATAAGCTATTGTAGTTTTCAGAATGAGGTTCACATAAGTTCTATTTTTTGGTGGTTAGAGGGAGAATCTTAATAGATCAAGTAAACTCTGTTGAAATAGTCAGTATAAGTTAGTTTGTAAGAATGTAGAGTAGTATCAGAAGTTTGATTTTGAAATTTGTCATTAAATTAGTTGTGCTACTAAAAACAAATCATTTAAATCCCCAAGTCCCAGTTTTCTTATTTGTAAGAAAGATAATACATCTGCTTTCAAGGTCTTTGTGGCGTGAGAAATAACACATGCACGAGTGTTGCGTCAAGGATAAATTCACTTGTGAAGGGAGGCAGGCGACTCACAAATGGGGAGACACTGTCTTTTCTAGTAGCACGCCTCAGAAAATCAAGGACCCCAGGGAAACCACAATGAGCTAACTTCACTATGGAAAACTGTTAGGAAAAGTATGTTAAACAAAAGAACATAAAGTGTAAGGGTGTCATCCCCCCCCCCTTTTTTTCTTTCCCTTGTTTCTCTGGTAATATTTATCTTCCTTCAGCTGGTGGCGTGCTTTGGTTTATTCCTTTCCTGTGATGGTTCCTTTTTTGCCTCCCAGTATTGTGCATAACACCTTCCAGAAACATGAATGCTAGCCCATATGGATCAAAGTCTGGGTTAGTCTCTGTGTTCTGGAGCTTACCTTCAAGTTCTGGAGTAAAAACACTCCAGAACGCTAATGCTTGGGGGTCTCTGAGACCTCATTGGCTAACAACTCTGAATGAGGTAACCTATTTCTGGAACTGAACTTTTTGCTTTTTAGCCTGTGCTGTCTAATCTAGTAGGGACATTGTAATTCCACCATAGGTGTCCTAGTTTGCTTTCTATTACTGGGATTAATACCATGATTATTCTAGTTTGCTTTCTACCACTGTGATAAAAATCACGTTATTAATTTATTTATTTTAAAAACTGGTGTGGAAAAGGTTTCTTTCATCTTACAAGCATAGTCCATTGTGAAGGTAAATCTGGGCAGGAACTCAAAGGCAGGAACCTGGAGGCAGAACCCAGAGGCAAGAACCAAAGCAGAGGCCATGAATGAATGCTGCTTAGTCACTTGGCGTACAGTTGTGCCCAAATTCTGAAACCCCCAAATCACCAACAGGCCCATTTCGATGCAAAAGCAATGTGTCTTTTATTGCTGTTGTTTAACAAACTAACTCCATTAATTCGGGCCCTTCATCTCTCCACTATGGCAGATGGTTGGAGAACGATCCTGAGAAACCACGAGGAAGGGATCTTATAGGGCAGCCTAAGGGGAGTGTTGTCTCAGGATTCGTGTACTTCCAGGCTTGGATGGCCTACCCGGTGTTGATTGGTCAACTGGTTGTTATGACCCATAGGCCCTCCTTGGGCGGTTGCTATGCTTTTCACATCGCTGTTGTGCACTTGTCTGTAAAACACACCCAGAGCCGAGCTGTAAAGCACAGCTCTGTCAGCTAACTTTTGATTGGTTCCTTGCAACAAGGTGGGCATCTGACCTCCTGGTGACCATGACATGTCCAGCAAGGTCAGGCAAGCACCTGTTAGCCTGTCATGGCTGCTAAAACGTGGTGGTGCGGTATAGTCCCTTCATTCCCCCTTCTCAAAGTACCAGTGGCAGGACTCAGGATTGAGTCCTGCCTGTTAGGGGCTCAAAGGGGTGTTAACAGGTCCTGCCATTAGCTGACAGATTTTTCTGAGGGAATGACATTTGCTTCTGTTGTCATATTGTCCCCTATATAAGGGAGTTTCCTTTTTGACTTAGCATCTCAATCAGGGAAAAGGGGCAACATATGCTTTCCCATTTTACTTCCTGCTGACTCTGGGGCATTGTTAGGGACCTAAGAAGGCTGAAGTGCTCGTTAAAAGCAAAAAGGGAATTCAGGCAATGGGGAATCCATCAGAAGCAGCTGGTTGTCAGACTGTTGAAGAGACAGGAGGTGTCCACATCAGCTAGACTGGTTCACATCCACAGCAAGTCCAAGGCTTGAAGTCTTTAGGAGCAGGCTGTAGTAAGCAACTGATGTTCAGATACATTTGCCAGAAGCAAAAACCTGTTTAAGACATGTTTTAACTGGAAACAGAAGTTAAAAATTATTTACCCAAACAGAACTCTTAGGCCCACAGTGATCAGGAGGTCAAAGACCAGGGCAGAAAATCCTATCCTTAGGAACAGATAGGTGGGATAACATAGGTTGTAATTATCTGGAGTCCTTTTAACCTGTGAGAAGTGGATCCAAGCTTTAAGACTTTTGATCCTCTGAAGTCTATATGAACTTTATTAGACAAAAGAACATAACATTTTTAGATATATTAGCATTATCAATCTGTACTGAAACCCATATTGCAGAAAAAGTGGATATCTGGGTATCTGTCAAACAGCAGGAATGTACTTATATTTTTGAGTCCTAGCAAAAACTACAGATTTAGGTTAGAAGCTGGCCACAGGTCCGTAGCGATCTCTCCCTACATACAGTGCTTGCTCAGTGTCATTGCTTATACTACTCAGGACCACCTGATAATGGGTGGCACTTACCCAGTGGGTTGTGACCTCCTCTGATATTGTTAATCAAAAAATGCCCTGTATAGAAACTTGCCTACATGTAATACCATGGAGGCCGTTCTCAATTGAGGTTCCCTCTTCCCAGATGACTTTTGTTTGAATATAGTTGACAAAATGCTAACCAGGACAATTGACCCTTTGTTAACTTGATGCACCAATATATCACTACTAAGTCACAACCTTCCATTTCTTGTTTATTTCCAAGATTTCATATTAATATCAAAATATAAAACATATTATACCCTTAAAGGTGTTACGGTCTTTACAAGTTCACTGTCTAAAGATCCAAAATTCTTTTAACTGTAGGATTCTGTTCATTAAAAAATAAGTTACATACTTCTTATTCCAGGAGGCAAGAACTAGGGCACAGTTACAGTCAAATGGGCATTAGCCCAACACAAGCAGTGTAAGTCATCCTGCAGTTCAATGTCCCACATCAGGGGTTCATTCACAATCTTCTGAGCTCCAAAGGGCCTATGCAGCTCAAGTTCTCTGGCTTTGCTGTCTATAACCACACAACTTGTCCTCTAGGCTCAGGCTTGCTCCATGCCGTACCTGCCACCATCCTTGGTGGTCATCTCATAGTCCCAGCATCTCCAGTATGCTGTGGTCTCCACAGGCCTCTCTTCAGGAACTACCGCCCTGACAAACGGTGCCAAGCCTCCATTTCTTTCCATGACCTCTTCAATCATAGGGTTCCTATTACATCTGAGATTGCACCTTCACCAGTAGCCTCTCCTGGCCTCTTACAGTGCTAACCATCAGCTTCTCCTCATGACCCTTTCAATCCTACAGCTCTCATGCTATCTAACCAAGTGCCATCTGGGGGATTCTTACAAATTACCAACTTTGGCTGCCAACATGAGATAGCATCTCTCCCCTCTGGATCATAGCTTCTGTGCTGGCCTTGAGAAAATAATCCCCAGAAGATTCACCTCAGTGATGCTGGTTTCTTCTAAGCATAATGGTTTTCACAGCCCTGACCAGAAACCACAGACTCTTAATTTAAATATATTATACAGACATACCCAGTAGTCTTTGAGAAAGTCTCAAACTTCCCTCTGAGGCATCACAGGCCAAGATTCCATCATCTAGATTGTTCTCAGTATTCTTTTCTTCCATGTCCCCACAGAAAAGCTCCTTAAGATTGAGCACTAATTTTCCATCCTAAATTTCCAAACCCTTCCACAATTCTCCCCAAAAGAACACAGTCAGGTCAGTTATAGCAATAACCTAGGATCTTGGTATCAATTTCTGTTTTAGTGTGCTTTCTGTTGCTGTGATAAATTCCATGACTAGAAGAAACTTGAAGAGGAAATGGTTTATTAGGCTTCCCAATCATAGTCCATCATCAGGGAAGCCAAGGTGGTGATTCAGGACAGGAACTTGGAGGCAGGAACTGAAGCAGACCCAGCGGAGTGCTGCTTATTGGCTTGCTCCCCATGGCTTGCTCAGATTGCCTTTTTAATGCAACACAGGACTTCTGGCCCAGGGGTGACATCATCACAGTAGGTGAGGCCTTCCTACAACTCAATTATCCGTGAAAGAAATGGCCCACAGACTTACCTACAAAACAGTCTGATGGAGGCATTTTCTCAATTGAGGGTCTCTCTTCACAGATGGCCCTAGCATCTGTGAAGAGAGACCCTAGCATCTGTGGCCCTAGCATTTTTGTAACAAGTTGACAAAAATCTAACTAGCATATAGGCCAACTCAACTTCAACTCTTTTTATATTTATGTATATGTTCCCTCTCTGGTGTGAGTAGACATTTGCTCATGTCTCCCCAGGAATAGAGTTGCACAACTCCAGTTTTTCTGATAGGTATTACTCAGATTTCCCAAGCTTACATCCTGGAGATCCTAGCAGACTGTGCCTGTATGCCATCTTGAATCGCCTTATACTTAATGTTTAAGGACAGTTACTTTTAAATGGCCAGAAAACGCTATGCTTAGTCCAGCTTTAGGAGAAAAAAGCAGTTAAGCATAACTTCCCATTTCCATCCATCAACTGTTTCCTGGATATATGAATTGTGCTTGAAGGAGAAACACCACCTTATACTGTATATTGATTTAGATGTAACCACCCTCATAGAGAACATGGGGGGGTTGCATCATTCACTATGACATCTAGTGATATACTAGTAAAAGTTTTGCTTCCATCTCTTTTAGTCTGATTCTGTGCCTTCACAGAACATCGAACACTGGGCAGTTCAAAAACAATGTTAATATATTTCATCACAATTCTTGAGGGTGGAAAATCAAAGATCTATCAGGTTTAGAAGTCAAGATTGTGCCTGGCTCTACCTACACATCAAATAGAGAAATGCTATTGCCTCATATAGTTAGAGACAGAAAAGCAAAAGATGAACTCCTTCCATCAAGCTGTTTTCAATTAGGATATAATCCCATTCACAAAGGAGGGACTTTATGCCCACTTCCTCCCTTCAAGCCCCCATCTTCTAATACCGTCCTATTGCCAGCTCCTGTAATCGGAGGGCACACAGTGAAATCATTGCCATGCCTGTACGTTATATTCTAGAGTTGTGATTTTCAAAATGAGAAATGCTTTCATCAGGAACAAGGAGAACACCATGTGAAGCCAAAGAGTAACAGAGTCATGGGTGACTCTGTTAATTTACAATTAAACCGTGAAAAAGATGCTGGTCAACATTAGAAGGTAGAAAGAGGCAAGGGATGTTTTGCCCAGTTTCAATTGGGGGAGGGGACTGAAACTGCCAGCACAGTGCCTTTAGACTTGCAGTCTCTAGGGCTGAGACAACAGATTTCAGAATATTTTTAAAGCCACCACGTTTGTTGTGTATGGCGGGAAAATCCCATTTCTGATACCAGATATGGCGGGAAATTACCAATACAGAGCCAAGTAGAAATACAGGGATTTTAATAGGGAAAAAAAGCCTTACTTACAGAGCGACCTAGCCAGCCAGCGGGCAGCAGTCTGTACAGCAAGCCGAAAATGAAACTGAAACCAAAAATGGCCCCTGACTGTCTCTTACTCTACATCACCCTGACCACGCCCTCGCATGCGTGGTCAGGCAGACCTGTAGCCAGCCCCTAAGCAGGTGTGGCTACAGCTTCCCCTACAGTGGTGTGGTACCTTAAGACATCCATGAGAAAGTAAGACGGTGCATATACAAAAAGCCATAACATTTTAAGGAAGATGAGCTCTTCTCCACAGGATAAGGGGCTGTGTCTCCCATCTTTGAAAAGAAGTTAAAGAGAAGCAGACATGCAATGTGACATAGGTTGCATAATCCTTAAGTGAAAAAAAAGTATGCTTTCCCCAGAAAAACATATTTTTTCCTTCCCCTTTAAGGGAATGATTGGGCGATCCTAGATACAGAATCAAACCGGCAATTATCCCTGGAGAATATGAGCCAGGTTTATAATAATGGGCGTTGACAACATTTAACAAGGTCCCTTCAAACTTTGCCAGAGCCAAAGCCTAAAAGACAAGGTAGGTCATTACATTGTCCAAATGCCTGAAGCAATATTTGATTTGGGCCAAGGCAGTACAGACACTCCAAATAGATGGGGAGGGAGAATTTTAAATAATCCCATAAGGAAGCTCTCAGAGGAGTACAGCATCCATCATTTTGTCAACAGTGATTTGGTAAAGACTAAGACTTTTAGAGCAGGTCAATTGAACTTTGATATGTAAAATGTGGTGTTATTTTACTGCTCAGTGTCATTGTAATACATTGATATAGTTTGGTTATCAATAGTTACTATCACCAATCAGGAAAAAGAAAAAAACCATGAATGCCACTAACACAAATTCTTTAGGTCTTTAAGAAGAGGGAAACAATAACAAACACATCCCTTCTATTTTTGCAAGAAAGAAAATTATAACGTCATTTGGGCTAAAGAAATGATTTGAATGTTGGTTTCTAGAGAGTTGCAAGTGAGATACATTTAGTAACAAAAATGGTAGAAATACTACCAGGAGGTAGCAATAAGCTTATAATTAAAATATAAGCAGGCAGAGACCAGTAGGGTTCTGTGTAGAACTAGAAACCTTGTAGCAAGAGATAGAGAATAGGAAAAGAATGAATGCCAAAGGGACATAATTGGAATGTGATTAAATGATTGAGTGACCCCCAAAATATTAAAAGTTGGAAAGAATTGATTCTGAAGCACATGGAGGCCACTAGTTCATGGGGCCAAGAGGTGACTGAAAACTGCTTCTGTTTTGCACTTCCCAAGAGACATCACTGCCTTTCATCTGAAGCTTAAAGGTTTCTGATATGTGGCTTCTGAGCTGATGCCAGGAAACAGCCTTTAAAAACACCATTTTTCATTTTTTGCTTTTTTGTGAAAAGACCGTGGTGTCTTCTAGATGTAGAAATACAAGTTACCAACTAGATACCCTGGTGTTGCAAAAATATATGAGTTCAAGCCATCCTTTACAGTATCTTTACAATATTTTGAGGTCCTTTGCATGTAGCCTATCCAAAAACTAGGGAAACCACAAAGGACATCTTATAGGCCATACTGGAAGTGGATACCTTACTTTCAACAGTTAGTCCGCAGTTCAGTAAGAAGATTTATTCTTTAGAAAATGATGTGTATGTGCGTATGTGGGTTTATATGTGAGTATGTACAGGTGGAGATGCCTGCAGAGGCCAGCAAAGAGTGTGGGATATATTAGAGCTAGAGTCAGGCAGTTGCGAGCTAACACGGGTGCCGGTGTCCAACCCGTCTTCTGCCAGGCAGGAAGTGCGTTACTTTCATCCATGGGGCCTCTCTCCTGCTGCAAAGATATTCTTACCACAGTGTTGGGAGCAATGGTTGCTGTTTCAGGATAGCTGAGTTTTTAAAAATGGATTTTACAAATTTAGAACCACAACGTCTTTCACCTTCTTTTTTTTATTTACTTTTATTTTTTATTTTACTTTTTTTTCCCCTGTGGATTTCACATCAGGAATTCTGATCCCACTTATCTCCCTGTCCCTCCCAGTGCTTCCTCTGTCCTTGCAACCTCTTCCTCTAAACAAAACCAAATAAAACAAACAAAACAAAAACAAACAAAGAAAGGAAAAATCTTATTGTGGAAGCTATAATGTGGCCAGTTGAGACACAGAGTTTACACTTTAGTCTATTCATCTTTACTTCCAAATGTTCATTGCCACCGATCATTGGGCAGGCTTGAGGCCTCTGGTTTCTGCTACACTGATAATGGGCTCTGTTTTGGACCTGTAGGTTCCTCCCCCTTACATGGTCCAACAATGCGTAGATTTGGTGGATGTTGGGGTGGGCCAACTCATAGGCATGGTTCTGGGCCTGGGTGGTAGCTGGGTTGGTTAGCTCACTCTAGCTTTCCCATATCTTTACTACACATATGACCTCTCCAGCACTGCCTCAGCTAGCTCATTCAATGAAGCCTACAGCAAGTAGCAGGTGCTAGTGCTCCTGCTCTCGGGCTCTCAGAGCCAGGACCCCTCACTCATACTGTCAGGGCCAGCTCTACTGTTTAGTGCAGGCAAGGTGCCAGGCCCTCTCTCCCAATTGCTTATCTTTTTGTGTTTAATATATTTCCTCTATTCCTCCTTTTCCTCCTACCTAGCCCTCCCTACTCTCATTCACATTCAAGACCCTTTTTCCACCAATTGTCATTGCATGCATACATGCCTATGCCTATATTCCTAAATATAACAGGTTCAGTCCATATCATGCTACTTGTATGTTTTCAGGGCTGACCATTTGGTACTGGTACAGTTGGTGTGCTCTTTTTTTTCCTAAGGAAGACCACCTCTCCTGCTCCCAGCTTTTCTGAGTTGCCCATATTGTAGGGTTGAGGCTCATGGGCTTTCCCCACCCACTCTGGCATGTCCATTGGTGGTGTCCTTGTTCAGCTCTGTTCCGACAATCATGCTGATGAGATTTTATGGGAGTAGCTTCTGCTATTACTAGGAGACACCATCTCTGATGTTTGTCTGTCACATTCATAGTACTGGCACATTCTGGATATGTATCTCAGTTAGCTTCACTGCTAATGCCATTTGTAGCCTGGATTATTACATTACTTTTATCCTTTATTCCTTCAGTTGTTTACTTAGCTGTTCATTGAACAACCACTAACAGGAAAATCACTTGCATCAGCTACTGCTCTGGGTACCGTGGTACACACAAATTGCCTTTATAGTCTTTACAACAGGGATATCCTTTACCTATATTGAATCATGATGGATACACTGTCCCAGGACATAAATGCCAGAATATTTAATAGAATAAATATGAGGAACTGATTCTGATTATTAGGTAAGGAAGCATTTTCTTAATTTCATTAAGAAATACATTCAGTAAAATATTTCTATTATCCCAAATTGGTGTAATTATATTGTAAGTCAGTTGTTCACTAATAGAAGACATTCTTCCAAATTGACTTCATGTTTTGAACATTGTGTCCATAAAATAGCATAAATTTAAATGTACATTTTCTCCATAAATAGTATAAAAAACAAGCTTTCATGCTTAAAAACCACACGACATGAGAGAATTCTGTAGGCATTTATAATTGCCCAACATTTGGGGCTGGTTAATTTCCTGTTGTTGTGTTTTGTACCATGTAGTATCCTTCCAGAAACTAATAGCACTCAACTCCCTATTTTGACAACAAAAATGTCTCCAGGCAATGCAAATAGAAAACAGTGACCATAAAAGTAGATGTCTTGGGAGACTGGAGAGATGTAGAGGTTCACTTACTGCTCTTGCAGAGAACCAGGGTTTGGTTCTAAGCACTGACATGGTGTCTCATATCACTCTGTTAATTTCAGTCCCATGGAAATCTGATGGAGACTTTTCTGATCTCCCAAGGTTCCTGCATGGAAATGGCTCTCTCTCTCTCTCTCTCTCTCTCTCTCTCTCTCTCTCTCAGGCTTGAGCACACATATACATAAAATCAAATATTTTTTAAATTAGAGTGGTAGAGTGGTATCAAAACACTGTGATCTTGGGCTGGGGAGATGACTCAGCAAGAGATGATGCTTGTCTAACAGCCAGGAACTACCATGGTAGAGTGATTTTCTGCAAGTTGTCCTCTGGCTTCTACCTCAACCCCAGTGACACTGCGTGTGTGTGTGTGTGTGTGTGTGTGTGTGTGTGTGTGTGTGTGTGTGTGTGTGTATGTGTGTAACTGTGCTCAAGCACACACATACACATACACAAATGGATAAATGAAAAAGCTATTTAAACCACTGCAGTCTTTAATTGTGCCAGACACATTTGTAACAATAGCAGTCACATTGGAAATTACATTGTCATTATTCAAAATAATGACCAAGAACTTTGGCTTGCAGTTTATGATCCATTAGCTAAAAGCATCCAGTAGTTTACTGGAAAGGGGAAGAAAAGTACATTAATACTTGCTGATCTTTTCCAATCTCTGAGTTTATCGAATGTGTCTCTTAAAAGTTTCCTTTTCAAAAGTTATAGATTCTTGAAGACTATCTTAATATCTAGAAAATTTAATTGCAAAGAATTTCAGACAGCTGAATGTGGCATGCCGTGTCTCTAGAGTAGCACTTCACTCTTAGAAGAATGAGGAAGAAAGGTCACTAAAACCAGACTCACCCTCTAATTTCAGAACTGTTAAACACATATAAAATTTTAAGCAAAGAACTCCTCCAAGCAACTTGTATAGAGTAATAACCTTATTTGTTTACACTGATAAAATGATGCCAATGCAATATTTTGGTTTTAAAATGATGCCAATAGAGTATTTTGGTTTTGTTTGTTTTAAAGCAATCCCACACAGTGTCTAGGATTAAACCGATCTCTGAAGCATGCAGAAGGGATGCTGAAGACAATACACAGGTTAATTATTACTCGCTTCGTTTACAATTGCCAAATCAGCACAAATGAACCATACAGTCCAAGTCTCCGGTTACCCCAGACACTTCAGAGGAAACCTCATATGAGATTTTGCTTCTATAACCTGTCATAAGGACTTGGGGGATGCCTGAAGGGCAAGCTGAATCAAAATCTGCTCGTCTGTGTCAGCCACATATCTCAGTCACTTTGCATACCTTTTTAACATCTTAAAATCTGTATTCTGTAGCAGCAGGTAAAAATTACTAGCACGCCAAACATATTCTAAGATTTCTTCCAAAGTTTGAACTCCTACATAACAAAGTACAAAACATTAACCTCACCAGTATTCTTCCAGAGCACGAGTCTACATGCTTACCATCAAATTCAGGAAAGTGATTCACAATCTAGTATAGATAACTCTCATTGTCTCAGCAGAGTGTATCTTTACATGCCCCTTCCTGTGATTTTCTTGTTTGACCTCTAAAACGAACACAGTAAAGGTTATACTTGACAGCGTCCCAGGAGCTGGCTAACAACCAGAGGAGTGCTAAAAGTTAAAAGGGTTCTAATAGAACCTATTTTGAAGTTACTGCTCAAGAGCCCAGCCGTTCTAAAACTTAATGCGCTTCAGGCCACGTTATTTCCGTAGTCTGGTGTCAGTTTGAGATCATCAGCCAGTACAGGTGCTGCACCTGACTGCCCGGGTCCCCAAGGCCATCGCCACAGCAACGCGTCCCGGCAGCTAGACAGGCCTGGGCCCAGCGTGCGAAGCCTTGGGAACCCGGCTCCTCAGGGACCCGCCTGGCGGAGCCGGTGAGGAAAGCTTCTGATCGCCAGGACCTCATCGTGCCAGTGCTCACTCAGCGAAACTGTAAACAAATGCCTCCGCAGATACGACGCCAGCCCCGCAGCGTGGCCCGGAACCGCCGCAGCCTTTCGCACAGTCTGCCCACAGGCCCTACCGCGGTAGGAAGCGCGCGACCCCGGGCTCCCGCCAGTCAAAAGACCCCGCCCCTGCCCACGCGCGCGCCACACCATATAAGGCCTGGAGCAGGCGGCCCGGCCCCGCCCCAGGCCCAAACCCCGCCCTGCTCTGGTCCCGCCCCTAAGCTTGGGTCCCGCCTCCGCCCGCTGCCGAGAGGAGCGGCTGTGCTCCCGCTGCTCACTTCTCTCCGCCCTCTCCCCCTTCTTCGGAGAACCTTTCCACAAAGGCCGGCGGCGCCCGCCTGTTAAGCCCGAAAGTCACACCAGAGTAACCGTTACTGAAGGTCCCGGGCTGCGGGGCTGCCGAGCTCCGCCCTCCCGGGCGCGCCCTCCATCCACCCCCGTCCCCTCCCCGCGAGTCCGCGCTGACGCTTCCCGGCGGCGCGCTCGGCCCGCCCCCGGCTCCGCCCCTTGCTCTCGAGCGTGCCCGCGCGTGGGGCCCGCCGCATCCTCCTCCTCCTCCTTCCCCCGCATCCCCTCCGCCCCTCTTCACACCGTAGCTTCTCGAGTGTGAGGCGTCCGGGCTCCTCACTCCCACGCGCCCGAGCGCCGCTCGCCCGGGACCAGCTCTAGCGTCCCGGGCGGGAGTGAGCGTGCGCGCGGCCGCGGGTCCCCGCTCTCCCTCCTCCTCCTCCTCCTTCTCCTCCTCTCCCCCGCCCGCTCCGCGCCTCTATAACTTGGCGGGCAAGGAGGCGGCGCCCGCGGAGTCGGAGGGCGGGGAGCTCGGAGGAGGGCGCCGGGAGTTGTGGAGACTGCCGACCGGGAAGTCGCGGCGCTCGCTCGGCGCAGCCCGCTCGCGGCGGGCTCCCTCGCTGCCGCCCTCCGTCTGCGCCGCGGGCCTCGCGCCGTGGGGCGGTTCGGGGTGCGCTCGGCCGCCCCGGCCCCGGCGGCTACCGCGCTCGGGCGGGATGTGGCGCCTGGTGCCCCTGAAGCTGGGCCGCCTGTCCCGTGCACTGAAGCTGGCGGCTCTCGGCAGCCTGTTGGTGCTGATGCTGCTGCACTCGCCGTCGCTGCTCGCCTCCTGGCAGCGCAACGAGCTCGCCGACCGGCGCTTCCTGCAGCTCAATAAGTGCCCGGCGTGCTTCGGCACGAGCTGGTGCCGCCGTTTCCTCAACGGCCAGGTGGGCTTCGAGGCGTGGGGCCGCCTGCGCCTGCTGGACTTCCTCAACGTGAAGAACGTGTACTTCGCGCAGTACGGCGAGCCCCGCGAGGGCGGCCGCCGGCGCGTGGTGCTCAAGCGCCTGGGTTCGCAGCGCGAGCTGGCGCAGCTCGACCAGAGCATCTGCAAGCGGGCCACCGGCCGGCCGCGCTGCGACCTGCTCCAGGCCATGCCCCGCACCGAGTTCGCGCGCCTCAACGGCGACGTGCGGCTCCTCACGCCGGAGGCGGTGGAGGGCTGGTCGGACCTGGTGCACTGCCCCTCGCAGCGCCTGCTCGATCGCCTGGTGCGCCGCTACGCCGAGACCAAGGACTCGGGCAGCTTCCTGCTGCGCAACCTCAAGGACTCGGAGCGCATGCAGCTGCTGCTCACCCTGGCCTTCAACCCCGAGCCGCTGGTGCTACAGGTAGGCGCGGGCCTGGGGCCGTCACCGCTACCTGGGCGCGGGGACTCTCCCGACGCCAGAGGGAGTGCGTCCCCACCTCTCCCCAAAATGCCTCTCCGCGACTTTGCTTCCGCCCTCCTGCTCTGGTCCCCCGTCTGGATGCCAGTTCCAGCGCGCTGGCGAGCCCTTGTGCCCCTCGCTGCCCTTTCCGAGGGCTAGGGCACCACGGTCGTCCTTCCCTCGCTGTCCCTCGGAGCTAAGCTAACTTCCCCGAGTCTGTCTTTGTTTTATGTCTTAGCTCATCCCCCTGATAGTAACTCAGCTACTCTGGGACCAGGTGGGGACGATGAGATCACAGAGTGGGATGGTGGGTAAGTGAAGGGGGCTAATGTGGTGCTTTGCGCGGAATTAGAAGCTGGGAAATGGGGAAAAGTTAGTGTTAGATTTGGGCTGAGAAGGCTAAAGGCCAAGACGGACGTTTGCACCCTGATCCGGTGATCTGCGCTAGTCATATGGTAATCCGGCTAAGGAAGGGATTAAAGTGTTTAGGTCGGAACTAGGAGCCAGGAGAAGAGAGGAGGTTCTGGCCTCCAGCCCAACAAGACTTATTTGCTCTCTTCTGACTTTGAGGATAAGAATGGAGTCTGGTGGCAGCAAGAAGGAAAAAGATAAGAGAAAAATCCCGTTTATCTTTGGAGTAATTTGTGTTTCTACACACCCCGCCCCCGCCGGCTAAAGTGCTGTGTGCCCTTGGGCAGTGATTGCAGAAGAGGAGTGTGATCCCTCTTGACTGCAGAAAAAGTTACCAGTTCTGTATGTCAAGTACTGGGGAAAGTGATTTTAAATTACCCCCAAGTAATTGATTGTATAGTTCACACCCTTTTCCGCTAAGAATGTCACTAATGGCTAGAGGGTTTGGACCGTGTTTTTGTTGTTGATTAAACTACGAATAGGAATGTACTGTATTTACCGTTTTTTTTTTTTTTTTAAGTTTTCTACATCTTAGTCGAGAGAAATCAGCCTTTATTAGCTCAGTCACGTAATCTTAACAGGCATATTTGGTCACATGAAGTTCTAATGTGCTTATTAGTAAAATTTGGTGCCGTTAGGATATACATGATGGGTCAGTTTTAAAGTTCAGGTTGTTTAAGAAACAGTTATATCTCTAATCGATAGCAAACTGTGTAAAAGGTTAAGCTTACCTTGGAGAATTATTTTATTCATTAGCTTCAAGACTAGTCTCCAGAAGTTGGATCCCGCAGCATGACAACCCCCAACCCCCCCCCCTCCCCCAGCTATCAGCAAGGTTGGTCCCTGGTGAGAGCTTGGTGGTGTCTTGACTGACTTGATAGTCAAATTCTCTGGAGTGCCAAAATTTAGCACTGAACTTAAGGTGTTTACACTTTTTGCTTTTAAAATACTGAGTGCCTTTTGAACAATTTTTATGAGGTTGATTCTGAGTAGAGATGTATTAGGAACAACTGATTTTAAGATTAATATGTCAGAAACATTGGGTTTACTTCTTTATAAGCATTGGCATCTGAACTTGAGAAACTTTGATATGTAATTTCCACACAGCAGAGCTGCCTCTTCAGGGAGCTTTTGTGCCTGGACAGCCTTGGCAGTTTCAGCTTGTTTTGCAGTTGAGATAGTCAAGTGTTTTTGTGTCTTGTTTCCTGACTAAATTCCCCACACTGCTTATTTTCATCTTTGGTGATGATATGGCAAAAGGTAACATTCTCCTCACTTTATTTGAAACCTAATGACACATCGCTCTGGTTGGATGATTAGATTACCTAGAGTGCAAGATAAATGTAGCATGTGAGGAAATGTGTGCTAAATTGTGGCTCTTGTAAATTTGCATCTTCAATTTAGACAGCCCAGTTTTCAGGGATAGTAATAATACTTCATTATGTTACATACTTGTAAAGGATACTTTTTGGAGTTTTTAACCAGTGTGATAGTAGCTTTTTTTCTTTTTTCCCAGTGGTTTAAGTTTGACCTAAGATCCTGGAGTAGCTGCTTCCCTTACAGAAACATTTGCTCTTTGGTAGTGAGTTTGGAACTATGAGTGGTGTGATTGAGAGTTGTTAATGGCATGAATCAGTAAGTTGGGAAGTAGATCCACATTGGTACTCCAGGACTGTTTATAGGGTGACTCAGATCATGAAGTGCATTGCTGTTAGCTGTGCAGACTATCCATTTAGTAGGTACAGTTTCTGTGAAGCCAGCCTTCTTGCTAGTATTGAGATATTGGTGCTGATAGCAAAGTCACAGCTGCTTCCTTACCAAAGTATACTTTTGCTTCCTGTAGTTTTAAGAAGTGTTTTTAAGGAGCTAGTGCTTAGAACTTAAAAGACCAACTCACCTTTCAGTTTTTTTCCAGGAGAGGGAGCCACTCATTGAATTTTTGGATGCCAGATGACAAACTAGATTTTTCTTATTGTCCAATTATTTCTATTGTCCAAATTTTTAGGGGAAAAAAAAAAAACCTTGGAGCTTATGCTATCGAACTGTTCTTCACGAAAGTAACATAATAATAATGCTTGTAAGTTACTTAAAAATCTCCTTTGGTTTACAGTACTATCGAAAGAAATGAAAATACAGATCCATTGAACTCATTAGCTCTTCAGATTTTAAGAAACAGTGAAAAGTGTTGTCTGTGAGATACACACACATCTCTGTTAACTGTAGAGTGTGCTGTCCGTGTTCCAGTGTTCCTGTTGCTTACTGGTCTCACCGGTTAGTCTGGGCTTCTAGGAAAGCTGTTCTGCAACACATAAGACAGTTCCCAGGACCTCAGTCATGTCAGAAACTGTTTCCTTTACATTTTCACACATCAAGAGGTATATTCTCATGCCTAGCAGGCCTTTATCCTGTGGAGGGGGTCGGGAAGTACTGGGAGGCCATTTTGTTGGTCTTTTGTATGTGTGATAACAATCTTGGATCATTAAAAATGGAAGTAGAACATTGGAAGGTGTTCTACTGGTAACTTTTCTGTTGGTATTTGTGTTTGCTGTCTCTTGAACAGCGGGAGGACAGGGTGGGAAGTGTCTGGAGATGCTGAATCTCAGCCACAGTCTGTGACTGACCCAGGAGTGCTGGCAAGTGAATAAAGCCCTTGGTTGTTTTAGGGGGAAGAGCCAAGAATTTGTTTGATTATATTATATTGGTAGAACTTTATTTGCCTCAAATTTTCTGAATCATGGTTTTAATGGGATTTAATTTTTATAGTATGCAATTATCATTGTTGAAGCTGTGGCTTTTAAGCTTTCCTAATACTTGTAAAAGGCAAGATATATACAGAGCATTTGTGTAGGGCTTGATGGTAAAAAGTGAATAAATGCTAGCATAAGGATAGAGGGTAACTGTAATCACCTAGTGCATTTGGTCAGCCGAGAATCACTGTTGAATGTGGATGCTGACAGACTGAACTGAACCTCAGCTGTACCGAGCTCATCCGTCCTGACACAGCCAATGGAATTTGGCAGAGAGCTTTAAGTAATGCTTTGGCCTTATGTTCAGGAGGATGGACTTCCCAGGTGCCTTGTTGGAAATAAGTTTTTGAAGTAGACAAAGAGGACTATGATCATTTAGATAAAAGTTAGGATAAGTTGACAAGCATTATTTTTTTATATAACTTACTTTTCTCTTCTGAAATGGGTCCATTGATTGTACTGTTGGGGGACTCTCAAATTTTGGATTTGAGAAATTTGTTTTTCTTTGTTGCTGTTGTTTTCTGATTTTAGCTTTAACTAATGCATTTAATTAATCTCTTGACTGGGGTACTAGATGTCTGCTAAGGTGTGAGCTTTTGAGGCCAGAGCACATATTCTTTGAAATTTTTCTTCCTATCACAAAATTTTACACACTTGTAATCAGATTTCAAAACAAGAGCAAAAATCCTTTTAAGGAGCAGAAAAACCATGGAGCCCCACATCTTGTTTAGCAGTAGTTTCTACAATGGATGTTTTTTCTTCGGGGATTTCAGGCAGTAGTCTGTGGAACCTCCTTCACTTTCTCCCTCTGGCAGCTGATTTTAATAACTGGATTCCTGTATTTAGGCTTCAGAACACATTAGATGTTGATGCTTTGTTTTTGTTTGATGCTTAGCTCAGTCTTCCTGCTTCAGCCCCCAGTGCTAGGCCTGCAGCTGTGCATCACACACCCTGCAGGGTGGAGGGAACACTTTTAATCTAAGTTTCTAAGCTTTTGAATCTAGCCTGTGTGTTTGCATTTGAGGCTTCATCAACATGTTTGACAGTTGACTAAACTTCACGAAACTACAAGTAAAAATACCAAAAGCAATTTGGTATATCTCAGGTCTAAAAATGAAGGGAGGGCCTATCTATGTATACATATACATTTAAATTAGGAAAGCCAGTGAAACAGACATCCTTAAGGAAGCATCACTTCATAGTTCTACTACTTGGGGTTAGTCTGTGTTCCTTACACTTGTTGCTGGGAATAGTAATCTTTTTGTCTTTGTTACTGCTTACTCTGCTTGCTGTGGGTTGGATTTTCTGGTCTTGGGTGGGCAGTTAGTTTTCCAGGGGATTGTCAGGCTGGTTTTTGTTTGACTTTTCTACCTTGTTTTCTACTTTGTCTGCTGTGGCCTGTGTTACTGTCATTGGTTGCATCTGAGTTTTCACAGAATGCCAACTTTTATTCCTGTACTATATCCACTTATATCCTGTTTGGTGAATTAATAATGACACTGAGAATGTGAAGACTTGGATTTCTTATTCATACAGTAAATTTTAAATGGGTACGGAATATCTTAAAGACTGAAAATTATGAGTCTAAGGTGGGGTGGATAGTTATCCAGCCTAGTTGTAAACCCTGCAAAATTTTATTTTTGGCCAAGAACTCTTGGCATCTTTCTGTCCTATCTCCCAATCCTGAGATTACAGACATGTATCACCAAGCCTGGTCTTTGGAAAGTTTTAGAACTTATCTATTGAAATCATTTATCCAATTTATAGGTTGCAAAGAGGAGTTATCTGTGAAATATTACAGACATTATTAGAATTGCAGTCAGAATAATTGAATTTTGCTTGTTCATTTGGCAAATTGTCTTGTAAGGCATTTACATTAAAAAGTTAGACATTGCCCTGGGCCGCAAGTAGCTAGCTTAGTGTACAGTACAGGACACACACACACACACACACACACACACACACACACACACACACACACACTCTTCCCAGTTACAATCATCATATCATAATAAGCCACAAAGTGAAAGTATATACACATCAGATGTCTCATATAGGGAGGGATGCCTGGGTCCATCATAAAAGTAGTATATGCCCTTTTTTTCAGGGGAGCAGGGATTGAATACTGAAGGCGCTGGGATTTTGCCAGTACAGAGGTAAATAAGTGGGTGTTAGGAAGGTGGGATCTATGCTGAAATTGTGCCCATTATATTCTGTAATAACATGAAGTTATTTGATGTCATGGGAAAGTCAGACCCTGAGGTTTAATTAATAAAATGAAGGATGTTAGTACTTACCAAACACTATTGTTTTAAAGATGAAAGGAGAAAGGATATCAACTAATAAGTGTAAAATATCTTTAGTTTGTAAACCTAAGTCTTTACAATATATTATTTGCAAGGTTTTTAGTTTTCAGACATCTATAGTAGTTAAAAAGATTATCTTTAGTGCAGTATACTGATACATGTGTCAGAATACATTGTTTTTGCCTTGACAGATATTCATATACCACCTCCCTTCCATATATATGTATGTATATCCTACATATCTAATAGCTATTACTTCAGGTCCTAATTTACTGGCTACATTTAAAGGGGGATCAGACTTTTGTTCCATATGAGTTAAGTGGACTAAAATAAGTATGATAAATATAAAACAAATCATTTATTTTTCTTGGTAAATCATTATAATTTTATTCAGTAGACTGACATTGATGAATGATATAAAATAGAAGTTACAACTGAGTTCCTATGGCATTGCTGAATACTGCCAACAACTGTTCTGTACACCCTTGACTTACAGCAGAGATGACAGATCAGGGTGCAATTTGCACAGCTTCTGCTTTCCGAGTCATTGTGTTGGGGTACTACACAAGAACAAGATAATTTTTAATTTTACATGTGATGAAGAGAACAAGGAAGAAACCTGGGTGATCAGGGTCTCAAGTGGGAGTAGGGAAGAATAGTTTTGTGTAAGATAGGGGGTACCCATGCAGGATGAGCTCAAGAGTTTATTTTTCAAAGCAGCAGAGAATTAGTAATTTTAGAGAATGCATTTAAGGAAGAAGAGAGGAAAGGAACTTCTAAGACATGCTGTTGGGTTAAGGGAAGTCAGTAATCTTAGCGTCTACTATTAGACTCCATTGTAAGAAAGCACAGAGAAGACATGGGCAGGGCAAGTTTGATTCATCTTAAATTTAAGACAACCAGAATACTAGTCTCCATAAACTAGCACCAGACATTTATTGAATGGTGGGAAGCATTGCTGTTAGCAGATGTTTTATTGTGCTTAAGAAGGCTTATGTTTTGGACCCAAGGAAGTCAGTATTGTGTTGATTAAAGTAAGATCACATTCTTAGGCTATTGGGTGCTAAACAAGCTTGTTGTTCCTTTTTCTTTTATTGGCTTTTTAATTGGGAGCAAATGTTTTCATGTAGCATTTGTACTTACAGATTCAAGTTAGAAATGTGGGAAACAGTTGCTGTTTGTGCAGTAGGTAAGAAAGGATCTGTTGAGATTAGTTGCATAAAGCTTTGCCAAGTGAGTTTTGGCGGGAGATTTTTTGAAAAGCTGCTCTACAAGATGACTTATTTCTATTTAATTTAGGTAGGTTTTGCTGTTAATGTATTTAACATTGGTTTCCAATTTTGCATACAGCCATTTGACATGCTGTTCTGAGAATAACACCACCTTGCTATTTTGAAAGCATTGGTTAATGTTGGAATTTGAGATGGGTGGAAAATGGCATTCAGAAAATTATTTCATGATAAATGAGACATATCTTGAAACTTAAAATATTTTTGAGTTTGTTGGGCATCTGCTGTATTTGTGATAGATTTTTGGCCACTCCTTCCCAGTATAAATTAAGAAGCTAAGATCTAACTTTACTATATTCCCCACTCCAGACAGTTCACAAAACTGTGAACACATTAGTCTGTCACTAGCACAGCACAGTTGACTAATCTGTATGAACAGCTGTTACAACATATATTGCCACAGTGGGATTTCATTCAGATTTGGGATTTTTTTTTTAAATAATTCTAACATTGAAATTAAACCCTGACACATTTCTGTGCTATTTATAACATTTGTTTTTTTTAAAATGTTCTTAAGTTTGAATTTTGTTTATTTTTTGTGCAGAAATGCTTATTATATAAAACTGATGGACATTTAGATTGTATACTTTGATGACTGATGGGTGTTTTTGAAGTTTATATTAGTTTATATTAGTTTTTGAAGTTTATATTAGGAATTCCTTCTTTAAAAAAAAATCCCAAATAACACCATTCCTCATGTGTTCATTTGATGTTTCTCATGAACTGCAGTTATGTATCTTTAATAAAATGCTATAAGCTCCTGAGTGATTATACATATTGTTTTCTTCTGTGAAAAGAAGAATTTGGGTATTTAAAACTTATTATATAAACTAATTTTGGTTACATAGGAGAAAAACACAATGGAATACAAGCCTTTATAAGTTGACCTTACTTTAATATGTTTAGTCTCATGTCATTTATAGCAAAATAATAAGTTATTTGAGAGCTCTGTGTTCTTCCTCTGTAAAACTGGAATGATAGTTGTACCATTGTCTTCAGTCAGGCAGTCCAAGAACCAAAGGAAAAAGGGTTACGTGCTTTGTGAGTTTAACAAACTTTCTTTAGAATTGCTTCTCCAAGTTCACATGGTCATCAAGAAACGTGCTTATTTTACTGACATGTTCTAAGGCATCTATAAATAACACCTTCCAAATATGATCAAGAAGCTTTTAGTTCATAATGGGCTATACAAGTTTATTAGCAAATTTTCTAAAATATTGTGTGATGTTATGAAAAACATAAGTACTAATAATACAACTTAAAAAATTATAACTTGTACAAAACAGATTTCAAATGCTTCATTAACCTGTTATAATCTGTTATAAAACAAAATCATTGTGTTTTAGTGTTCAATAGAAAGTGGGATTCAAATATGTAGAGTTTGTTATGTGAATTACAAATCTAATTTATTCTTATTAGTAGAGTGTTAATTGGCCTAAAGTCTGAGGGTAACTAAAAAAGAGTCAGGCCAGCTATAGTTCTTTCTGCAGTAGTCAACATAGATTCAAGACAGATTGCTATCAGTTTTCAATCCAATATTCCACTGTTTAAGAATTTTCTCAAAATTTGTAAAGGTAACTTCATATGCTATTGATACATAACAGCATTCCACAAGCAAATATTATGATACAAAATAACTTAAGATCATTTCCACTACATGTTCTCTCTTTAGGTCAAGCCTAAGTATGTTATTAGACTGTAGATGTTGTAAGAACATCCCAGGCTTATGTTAACACATGAAACTATTGGCAGTGAAAAGAAATGCCCTTGAAGTTGTAGCAAATGATTGAGATTGGTAGCTTGATTGTTGGGATCTGGAGTCAGGGGAAGAAGGATTATGTTCAGGTATTGAGAGGTAGAGGTAGACATTTGACTCTAGCCTTATCATTTCAAACCCAGTATTCTTATGCTGTGCAATATTTTCCTTTTAGTGTACATGTTTTGTTGAAACCTGTATGTTATAGAAAGTGTAGCATCTCTGAATTTTCCTGTCTTTTCCCATAATCTTGACATGTAAATTATATGAGCTCCCTGTTTTTGTTTTGTTTTTATATAGTGGAAGATGACCTTAGTAAATTTCTGGCTTTTAGACAGTGTCAGTGCGTCCAGTGTTACTGACATCACTTAAGGTTTGTGATATTCAAATACCGTGTGTTTTTGTTTTCCAAGAATAAACAAAATGCCTAGGCATGATTTGTGTTACATTTCAAGATCAAAATATTTTATTTTTCAAGTCAATATTGAAGGCATTTGTAATGTTTAGAACTTAGCAGTTAACCATGTTTAGATTCTTTTAACTAAGCTCTGTCTCTGTGGATCTCAGTCTTTTCCAGGCCTCACATAATGTACAAATGTTTTATTACCACACTACATGCTACATAAAAATAATTTCTATGTTTACATTAATGTTAGATAGTCATCTTTGTGCTGTGACTAATTTAGTTTTTAAAGTACACTAGTGGAAAAGCAAACATAGATATACAACTTGCACCTCTGTGTGGTCTTGATTTTTGTAGCATTGATGTGCTATGTCTTATATACAAATTAATACTGTACCAACATTTAGAAACCACTGTGGCAAGCCCCTCCCATATCTGCAGTTGGTGCTGCTCTAGGTCTGAGATTCTCCCCTTTGCTTGAGATGTATTTGCAGTTTTTCAATTGTAAATAATTCAATAAAATAATTGCATATTTCAGATGAAGTGAAACTTTATGCTTCTAGACAATTTGAATATCTGGTTTTCAAATTTTTATTTTTAAGTAAGGAAATTTAGGCCTCCATAGTAAACTTCTTAATCCAAGTTACTGTGCTGGATACCTGTAAGAGTTTGCTGATCAGAAAAAAAAGCGAAAACAAAACACAAACCCTCATTTTTAATATTACTTTATATTTAACAAATTCTGCTTGGCTATGGTATTTTGCTTGTAAGCCAGAATTGTTTTAAATGTAGTTATACAAATATCTTGGCTACCAAATCTGAGCCTTTCTTTTCTTCTTTTTTTTTTATTTTTTGTACTACTGTGTGTTTAATAAAAATTAGTTCTCATTAATA
Organism: Cricetulus griseus; assembly: GCF_003668045.3. Lineage (NCBI taxonomy): Eukaryota > Metazoa > Chordata > Mammalia > Rodentia > Cricetidae > Cricetulus > Cricetulus griseus. Next base: position 203,215,575 of record NC_048597.1, on the reverse strand, counting down.
AAGAGAATTCAATGAAAAAATACTATATTATGAGCCAGCAAATGGTGTGACTTCACTGATTAAAGTTCTTAGAAAAGATTAGGTAGCAAACTACATGAAAGAATTGTGGCACTCTTCTTAAAATGAGGCATAAGATATCAGTTAAAAATGGTCAGGAATCACTGTGCTAATACAAAAGTCTTTCAATGTGACATTTGTTCATATATTTTACCCTCCTCTATGAGGGGCACGGGTAATGAACTGTACATTTGACTGTTGTTTGCCAGTTGGAAGGGCTCCAAAAACAAGGAGGCATTTGTACATGTGCAGATGTTGGCAGGGATCCCTTTTCTCTTGTTGTCAAAGACCATTTTATTTTCACAAAGATATGCTTGTGTCTGTTCTACAATATGGCACATGGGTAATACAGTGTATGGAGGTGGTTTTGTTTTACTTTCTACATGACAAAATAATGTAATTCCACATTCTTACTCAGTTTTTAGTGTTCCATTTTTATGTCCATTTTTATGTTATTCACACTTCAGATAAATAGTTAAGTCTCTTGTAGCCCTTTGTCTAACAAAATGTCAAGGTCATAAGGTATTTTAAATTTCGAGGAAAGTTGAAATAGTATGTGGTTTGTGAACAGTTTTGCACTGTGTATTCCACATGAGCGATCTGTCACTGTTCTCAGTCCCCGAAAGAAATAAAAATATTGCTAAGGATTAAAAACGTGTTTTCCTCTAATTTCTAAGGAGTAAGTAGCTGTCGATTCTGCCCTTGGAATTACTTAAATATTTAGAATATTTAGAATTGGCAATAAATACGGTGTCTCTTGCCTTGTATTCTAAGATGCTGAAAAGTAATGCTTGTCAGAGATTTCAAATACAAAGGTTTTCATACTTTTTGGGGGTCCGTGGTAATGATGTGAGTTAGGAGGGAAAATGAAGTTTATTCTGATAAACTGTACCTAGTAGGAATCTGCTGAGAACATTTGGGGAGAGACTAAGGGTAACGTCATCAGACTGTCTCATAATATTAAGATAATTCTCTTGTAGAGTTTTCCATCTGATGAAGGTTGGCCATTTGCAAAGTATCTTGGAGCTTGTGGAAGAATGGTGGCTGTAAATTATGTCGGAGAAGAACTGTGGAGTTACTTTAATGCACCATGGGAGAAAAGAGTTGACCTTGCTTGGCAGTTAATGGAAATAGCAGAACAGCTTACAAACAATGACTTTGAGTTTGCACTCTACCTCCTGGATGTCAGCTTTGACAATTTTGCAGTTGGTCCTCGAGATGGGAAGGTAATCATTGTGGATGCAGAAAATGTTTTAGTTGCTGACAAAAGATTAATTAGACAAAGTAAGTATTTAATTTTCAGATTTTTCTATCTTTAGTACATTTTTTGTGTGTTTAAGTGTTATATTTATACTAAAAACAGGTTTTTTTTCGATGACAACCTTGTGTCTTTTAAAAAAATTTTGTATAATCAGGATTAACAAATATTTGTTATACTTCTAATTAGAAATTCTTCATATTTAGTAAAATGCCCATGTTTAAATGAATCCGGACCCCCCACCCCCTGTGGCATCTGTGGAGGCATGTGTACATGTATACACATCTTTTACATACTGTGTTCTGTGGTGTAGGACACAGATTCTTAAACTGTATAACCAAATGTGGAGGTTGTGAAAAAAAAATGTAACAATAGTCAAAAGGATTCTTAGTTGTGCCAGAAGCAAAAATTAATTCAAAATCAAGTACATAATGAATCCGAGGTATTTATACCAGTGATTCCTTGTGTCATATCTTGTAACATCACTTCAGCCTATATTCTGAACACTAACGGTGTTATGCAAAGCACAAGGCACACTATCATCCCACACAGTGCCAGTCATTGCTACCAGGAATATCTTGACAAAGGCTGGAGACTGTTGTGTCTTATGAATTGCAAACAATTCATATAAACTATAGAAATGTTGGACTACAGAAAACTTGGTATTTCCCTACAAGTCATTCCATGGCATATAAATATCAAATTAGTAATGTTTTAGATTGTATTATGTTAGGATATTTGATATTAAAAATTACTATTTGAGTTGCCGACTTAAGTTTTTATTTAAAAAGATTAGTTTTGGTTTGGGATTGGAATAGAATTGCTAGCAGTTTCTGAAATAGCTCTAAACATAACTCTGCCATTTTCTAGTATGTATTTATTATACACAGTGGCATTCCCAGCATTGACTATAATTATAAATTCAAAATATTCATCAGCTCTGAAAAATGTTAAGATTCTCTGTGCCCTGCAATATTAGGTATTCAACTGAGAGCTAATTCTTACATAAAAATAAGCACACATTCATCTCATTAATAGAAAAATTTCCTTTCTTTAATAAATGGTACAATTATGTATCAAATAATTTTTTAGAATAATTTTTGTGGTTTCTTGTCAGGAATTTAGGTTTATATTCTGTACATTCAGAGTTGTAAAAACATTTCTTAGCAAAAGGAGGCTGTGTATAGAACAAGTCACAAAGCCCTTGTTTAATGCAAAAGGAAGTTTGCACTGTTCCAGCTCATCAAAGTGTCAGCTTTATTGGAGGCTGCATTTCTTTGCAGGGTCTTTCAGGGATTTCTGTTTTTTCTTCTCGGGAGGCCCCAGAGTGATGGTTTTGTCTTACTTTTAACTTGGATGATGTCTGGCACTGCAGGTCTGGCCTCAGTCTAATGTTATGATTATTATATCTCGGTCCAAACTTTGCTGTCCATTTGTTTGTGAGCTCTCTCTGTGATTGGCAGGTAAACTATAGGAAATGTTTTGAAATTCAAATACCATAGGAATAATAAATCCATATTCTAGAAGTAATTTGGCTAGAGAAAGAAATGCTAGGGAAGCCACCCTCTCACCTGAACCCCAACATTCAAGCTGTTAACATAGGAGCATCACGAGTTTGAGGCCAGCTTAGAGTACATGCGGAATAAGAGGCTATCCTGGGCTACAGTGAGATCTTTTCTCAACCAAATAAACCCAAGAGTTGTTTGAGAATCTTAACTTTGTCAGTTTATCTCAACCCCTGACAGAAGAGGGATATGAGTACCTTTAGGTTACCTTCTCAGCGGCGAAGTTGTGGCACCTGCATGTGGCTTCTCTGTGCTCTGTTTTTTAAAGTTACTACATTTATTCATGTGTTTGTGGGTGTGTGTATGTGTGGGGGCAGAGAACAACTCGTGAGAATCTCTTGTCATATGGGTCATCAGGCTTACCTTTTTCTGCTCAGCCATATCACAGGCCTGCTATTCATTCTAGTCTCTCCTGTCTTTAGAAAGTTAACTTTCTTTTTTATTATTATTTTATTTTTTAATTTTAATTAGAAAGAAAATTATTTTACATATCAATCCCAGGTTCCTCTCCCTTCCCTCCTCCCCTGCCCCCCACCCCCAGAAAGTTAACTTTCTAAGCATGCAAGTTTCACAGCTTGTTGTTTTAACTTCACTTATATCTGTTTCGTGGTATCAATCTCACATTTTAGCTGCAGTACTGTTTCCCCAGTCAGATGGACCAATGGCCCTATGTTCATCCCTTTGCAGATACTGTACTGTGGGCTGCAATGCTGTTTTCTCTCATTTCTTGACTTGTTATCTTTTAAGATCTAAAATCAGGTGTTCTGATGCTCCAGGCAGAAACCTAGATCTCTCTAGTCTTGTAGCATTAGGTGATGCTTTATGATCCTTTTTATGTTAGAGAAAATCCTAGATGAACCTAAGAAATGGTAAGGGCCTTGTTTGATCCTTCTACCTGAGATCTCAATAAATGTTGTTTTATGAATTAATGTTAATTAATTATGGATTTTATTAATTAATATATTAAATTTTTCAAATATTTTATGTATAAAAATGTAGAACAAATTATGTTAGTGGGTTGTTATATTTAAAGCACAGTAACAAGTTGGCTTTCAAATAAACTTCTGATTTTCTTTTACAGATAAACCTGAGAATTGGGACGTTTGGTATGAAAGCAAGTTCGATGACTGTGACAAGGAGGCTTGCTTATCATTTTCAAAAGAAATTCTTTGTGCTCGTGTCACTGTGGACCACAACTACTATGCTGTTTGTCAAAACCTCCTATCTAGACATGCCACCTGGCGTGGCACTTCTGGAGGACTCCTTCATGACCCACCAAGTGAAATTGCCAAAGATGGACGACTGGAGGCCTTGCTGGATGAGTGTGCCAACCCCAAGAAGCGCTATGGCCGATTCCAGGCTGCGAAAGAACTTCGAGGGTATCTTGCACAATTAAGTCACAACGTGAGGTAGTAGATGGTGATCTTTTTCTTCGCTGATACAGGACTGGCAAAACGAAATCACCAAAAAACTGCCTAGAAAAAAAAAAAACAAAAAAAAAAAAACCAGTGTGGAAGTATATTACACCAGAGGATGAGGAACTTGTTCTAATAGATCGTACATTAACATCCATCAAAATAAGACATTATTGTACATCCAAGATCACACGAAGCTTCTGCAACTCTGGTCTTCACTTTGGAACTCGAGATACCATTGACTGCTTTCCCCTTCCCATTCCTGAGTGGATTAGTGATATTGTTAAGCTATTGGAAAGGAGTCTGATAGTTACATGGCTTGTGTATCAAAGGGTACTTGGTACTTAGTTTGCATTTCTATCATGATTTTGTGAATCTCTTGCATTTACTTTGAATGTCAAGTTAGATCGGCCTGTTTTATAGGCCACCTTTTCCTTCTGATGTGTAAAATTATTTTCCATTTCTTTTTAAACACCCATGTTACTATAGGTGTTTGCTTAAATTTTACTATTAAGTAGTTTTCATTCAGTGCTATGTGGTACATACTTAACTGTTAGAGCAGGACTCCCAGGTTTACTGTTTTTTACAGAGATCTTAGTATTTCATCATGTAAATAATTTACCTTCCCTCAACCTTCTGTGCTTCATCATTGCATGATATCATTTCAGGTTATTTAAGAGTTAAATCCCTCAATGCCAGTAATATAAGTATACACCGAACATGGTGTTCAGGATATGCTACAAAATGTTACTGCATCCCTTGCTAAAAGGCTTTAAGAATACACTAGCAGTCTACACTTTGATTGAAGAAACCATAAAACTCAGTGTTTTTAAATGCTAACTAGTCCAAGATAGTAATGCATATGCCAAAGAAATATTAGACATATTCCATGTTTAGAACTAAAAATAGAATTGGTCAATTCTTAGCCCACTTCAATATTTTAGCTGTCACTGTTAAATTAAGATCTGCCTGTTCTTCATTGTTGGCAGTTGAGCTACTACTTTAAAAAATCTGTAACTAAAAAGATCTTCTAACATTTTATTCATTGGTAGGTTTTTCAAAATGAACATGGTGATCATTGTTAGAATTTAATTAGGCATCCAAACCTTTTGCTTATTGATATACTAATTATTTTTACTGTAAAGCTTGTCTGCCCACTGTGATCTTTACCCAATTGCTAAATATCAGAACATCAAATTTAAATATAGAGTAGAAAGATTAACAAATAATGTGTAAAATTTTTGTCTATTTAAAAACTGTTCTATGTAAAAGTTGACTCTCAGTAGCACAGGCAATATATTTCTGTTTGAAGTTGTTGCTTTTGTTTGCAGTAAAGTTTGGGGTAGTGTGCAGTAGTGGTTTCTGGACTGGATTACTGAAATTAGAAAGTGATTAAAACATGCACAACCAAAGCCAAGCTTGTCCTTTTCATTCATTCAGCAACTATTTATTGATCATCCACTCTTTGCTAGGTGCATTTGTAGCTGCTATATACCATCTAAAAGTGACATGGTCAATTAGCATAAATACTTTTTAAGTTGATTGATAATTTAGGATGACACTTACATGTTATTTGATTATTGTGATGGAAAGTCTCTTTGTATTACCTTAAATTAGTTTCTTAACCTAAAGTGGAGGAAGACAGCAATAAAGTTAATCCAAGTTTAAAACTGGGAGGGCAAAGCATCAGAGATCTCCATTACAAAACAGATTGCATTGTGTTCCTTCTTATACATAGCTAACTTTTTACAACTTAGAAACATTTTTGAGGGGAGTAGGGAAAATCATCCAGTACTCCTTTGCTTCTTCCTTAGAGCTACATTAAAATATACAATTTTCAAACAGAACCCCGTTATATTTTCTACTTATTCATAACATGGAGGCTAGAACTCACAGGAGCTGTCTGTTGTTCTACAAACATCTTCCTATTTTTGGTGTGTGATTGTGGTTGTGATTACAGAGCAGGAAGTGAAGAAGCACTCCAGGGAGTGATGGCTACTTCAGGTATAACTACCATTAGAGATTATGTGGAATTTCTTTTATCTTTGGAGAAGACTGGAGATAGTAAAAGAATTAGGAATTTTAAATTACAGGGAAAAATATGTATGTGAAAAGCAATAAATATTTTGTTCTCTTTGCTATCAAGATGTTCACATTCAGATATTTATTATACAGCAGCAATTTTATATTTTTAATCATTGCCCATTAATAGACGCGGTAAAATATTTTTGAATCAAACATTTGGGGTTTGTATGTGCATTTAAATTGTCTTTTGTACTGTATGTTACTGTTTAATTTGAATATTTTATCAGAACTGTCCCTGTGCCTTTATAAAATATAAAGTTGTCTCTGCAACTTTTAATGATCTTAATAAAGAATCTTTAAGAACCACTCTTTGCAGACTCTCTCAAATATTCACGTTTTTCTTGATTAAGAAATAATTATTCCTGTCCCTTCACAAGTACTTACGTTTCAATCTTTGGAAACTGTCTTGATTGAATGTAAGCTGAGCTCAAGATATATGTTTTGTTTTTTTGTAATAATGACCTTTTAAAACCTACTATTAAAAACTGAAAATTCTAAGGAATTTTCAAATGTACTTACAAGAATTGTATAATGTTCATAGCTACTGTACTAACTTCCAAAGTTAACATTACCAAACTCGTTTCATCTTCATCAAAATCTGCTTCCCCCAACTCACTTTTGAAGCAAATTTAACTGTCATTTGATTCAGGAGTATACATTAGGTGTGTTATTTCCCAGCAAAGCCACAGTGTAACCAATCAAAAATGAACAGTAATGCCTCAGTATTATCAAAGCAGAAAGTTTTTCATAAACCCTTCAACTGTGAGAAAATTCTGAACCCCAGGCTGAAAAGATGGAGCATCTTCATGACTAAGCGAGATGGTAACCAAAGTGGACTGAGACACATTCAATATATAAACCTGAATTCAGCAGCCCAAATCAGCACCAATTATGCCACCTTTGGGAGAATACTGAAGAGGTACTGGGAAAACTGGTGGACAGAATAAAAAGAAGCACCCTGCCTTATTTCTGGAAAAATCAAATGATACCAGAAAATTCTTGCAGAATACCTAGAATTCCAATTAATAAATAACAGTGTTAGCAAATGGTTGCAATTAGCAAATCTAAGTAGTGGTTATACTGACGTTATTTATTGAAAAGATGATGGGAAATATTCATTGATCAGGATGGCAACTGGATCTGCTGTCCAACTTTACTATGACAGATCTGATAAGACTCAGTGGCAAGTACCCAGTGACAACCTGTGAGATGTCTTGCCAAAAAACCAACCAGTAACATACCATTTGGCCACACCCCTAATCTGGCCATTAGTAGAAAGTACACAAAACAGAGCAAACATTTAAAAGGATAACATTGGGTATAGTCCAAATTCACATTCTGAGAAATCCTATACACTAAGTGACACTGTTTTCTTCAGTAAGCTGTAGGGAAAAGCAAGAGCATGAAAGAAATGCAAACATCCATCTTTGCAGATGGAGTAAATCTGCTTTCTTTTAAAAGTGGAAATTTAAACAACAGAATAACCTGGGTAACCTCATCAAGTTCACTTTTCCACTTGAACATATTAAGAGCCCTAAAACACCTATTATGCTAATTTATGCTAAGCAAGCTATAAATTACTAACACATAGTATTAACTGTAAGTCCAAGGTTTGAACAAGAATATTGCCCTATTATAAGATGACTTACTCATAGTTACAAATGATAGAAGAGCTGGGCTCTTCTGACTGACCTCTGGTTGGCCTGGACATTTTTTCCTAATTTTCCACAGGCTGCAGTTTTTAATGTCTAGAAGCATGTAGTTCAATGCTAGACTATATTGTAAAAGGACAAATCATGCATCGCCGGCCCCTGTTTATAAATTTGGGGAAGGGAAAATTTAGGAGGACAAGTAGAGGTAGAAGAATCACAACAGACAAGGTTACAAAGACTTTGGAAAAGGTGAATAGAGAAAAGGATAGAAAAAAATCTCTCAGTTTTGAAAGAAATGGTAGGGTTTTGTTCCTTTTGACCTCAAAACTAGAGATACCTCAAATTTCTAGATAGGTAGATGCACCAGTATCTGTTTACTAGAAGTCTATCTCTAAGAGGCTGCCTTAGAATTATTTTCCTTTCATAGTTGAAGCTATAGGCCATGTCTTGACCGCTGAATACAAACAGTATAGACTTAAAGTCTGTCTTTTTAGGGAACACATCATTACAAATGCTTACACAGCTAATAGGTCTTGGGTTTGTGTTATTTTGCTTTGTCATAGTACTGAAAGAGAACAAACCAAGGGCAACTGCAATATCACTAAGGAATGTGCTCATTTCTCTTTGTAGCCAAGGACATTGGCTACTAGTTATTGTTTCTTGTAATTACACATACCTTCACCCATGTTTTTAGGGTTTTTTTTTCACGTCTTTTTCATATTCATGAATTTTGCTTGCATGTGTGTATGTGCACCATGTGCATGCCAGAAAAGGAGGTTGGATTCCCCAAAACTGGATTTACAGATGGTCATGAGCCACCACGTGAGTACTGGGAACTGAACGCTGGGTCCTCTGCAGGAGCATCAAGTTCTCTTAGTCCCTGATGTGTCTCTAGTCCCCACCTATGTATTTTCAAGCTATGGTAACTATGTAGTTACTCAATGCCCTGTGGATTTGGGTTATCTTTCCATTGGGAAGAATGACTTAGTAATCCTGGTGGATAGGACTGAATGGTAATGAAAACATTTGCCCACAATTGTATACTTCCCAAGATTTGCCTTATAATGTATATTTTCCATTGTCTCATCCTTGAAGGATATCTTTTAGAGTTTTAAACAGTGCTCCTATTTTTCTAGTAATACAGCATATTTGGGTTTTATTCCCCCACCCCTTGTTACTAGGAAACATTGTTTTCCTTGTGTGATTTTTATTTTCCAGGCAAATTATTTTCAAATATTTTGAGAAGTAGTTTAAAATAAGGATCAGGAGTTACAGGCAGTTTTAGGAAAGCAGAGACATCAGTGTTGTAATTAAGATGTAATTAAGTTTGTGGGTAGTCTTTATCTTTCTCGAGCACTAGTAGTTTTCATTGAAAGTCCTTGGTGGACAGGACTAGGGAGATAGCTTAGTTGGTAAAGAGGTTGCCAGACAAGCATCAGGACCTAAGTTTGCGCCCATGTGAAAAAAGCCAGGCATAGCAGCATCTACAAACAGTCCCAGTGCTGGGGAGGCACAGACAGGCAGAAACCTGGGGGCTCTCTGGACAGCTAGTCTAGGTTATGGGCAAGTTCCAGATCAGTGAGAGTCTAATAAAAATAAAGTGACAGCGACAGGAATGACACCTAAGATTGTCCTGTGACTCCCACACACATTCCCCAACCCCCATATACAAGTCTTCGCCTGTTGTTAAAACTATAAATAGAAATTGCAAGCACTTGATACCCATTTGTTCCCAAGGGAAAGATAGTTCCCTGCTATTGAAAATATAAAAGAAAGTATGATGTTGAACTGTTTAAAACAGAGAGTTTGTGATTTTTTTATTATTATTTTAGTCTTGCCTTGCTGTAAATTGTAGATAAATTATTGAATGTCTGTAAGACAAGTACCTGCATTTCAAAGATGTAGAATGCCTGCTTTGACTCTTGATGATGAGATTATTGAACAGGATTGGATAATACTTGGAAAAACACTTTGGAATTTGTAAAGGGCTACACATACGTTGTAGTAACAAATAAGCATTGATGTTTTGTCCAACGAGAAAGACAACTTCATTCAAGCTTAACTGGCTTCTTGCTAGTTGATGGCACTCAGCCGCCAATGACTTCTACCTCCTTGTGACTTAAGACCATAAACCAGCTTCAGCTGGGGAGAGGCATTCGGTAGATTATTTTTAGAATGCTTCCTGTGGTTCAGATGAAATGGCTGAAGCTATTATTTAGCATGAGGATCCTAAGTTTGCAGCTCCTTGTACTTCACAGGATGTTTATAATCAGCTAAGAAAAAAAAAAGTGGGGGAGGGAAGAGGAAGTACTTGAAGAGTAGGTCGTATTGTTAAACTCTTGTATCGAACTAACTTGCCCATTTTTTATTGAAATATCAAAAGCAAAGCGAAATACCTGCTACAATGACATGCCTCTGACTACTCATTGCCAGCTATGGGTTCACTTGGGATCATCTTTAATGAAGAAATAATATAGTAAATCAATACAGCAATCTCTATGAATGTCAGCGTACTTAAGTGTTTCTGGCACACGTAGTGGTGCACACCTGTATTACAGAACTCATGAGGTCACGAAAAGAAATCACAAAATGTGAGGCTAATCTAGGCTGTCCCATAGTGAACCTGCCTAAAAAGTAGGTATAGATACTATATGCAACTAGTAACTATAATTGCATTAGGAGTTTCTAAAAGAAATGGTAATGATATGACTAAGTATGCGAATTCATCAAAATCAGATAACATACTGCTCTCTTTCCATGCTCCTTCCCGAGAGAAAAGAAGACAAAGGCAGAGGATAAAGAGTGAGGTCGAGTTCTCCGGTCTTGGCAGAGCACTAGGCTTAGGTGAGGGTGTGGCGAAGTGAAGGAGGTGCTGACAGGTGAGGAGAAACACATGTATCTAGAGATACAGGTCCTCTTTCCCCTTTCTAATGGCTCCTGTGTCACACAAACTACTGTAGCAACACAGGTGGGAGTCAGGCTATGGGCCATAGTGAAATCCCATTCTAAGTCACTGTAAACTATTTATGCATCAAAATGGTGTGTTTTGCTTGGCCATCTGTCTAATCACACCCAACATTTCATCATTAAACATACTGCTTGAAATAGCCTTCCACAAACAACCCTGCCCCTGGATGAGTACCACTGTAAATACTGGAATTGCCAATTCAGAGGTACTTACCACTTCTTCAAGTTAGCTTCCAAATTGCCCTCTGGAGATCTTCATCTCACTTAAACTCCCCCCAAATAGTATATGAAAATGGGCTTCTTACTCTCCAAAACTAGATTGGCATACCTTTAATTTTTACTGATATTGATGCATACAAAACTTTTATCCATGTTTTTATTTGCAATGTCTTAGTAACTTGAGGCTTGAGAAAAATAATAGCGCTTTATCTTTCTGTGTGCTTTAAAGTAAGAGATAACTGGGAGAATTAAGAAGTATGGGGGAGCATCTCTCATGCTGTTGACAAAGAAGTGATAACAATGGCTTTCCCGATGCTACGTTAGCTTCAATTTTGACTTGTCACAGGCAGGGTTGGAAAACCAGAGTTCTTTCTGTCAGCACATGTGCAGAGCTTTCCCTTGGGTCACACGACAGAGGAGCTGATTTTGTGATTCATGAGACAGTCACCTTTTTAAAAGGATAGAGAAAGTGGAAAAACCACATTGTTGTCTTTCCCATAGTAACCAGTAAGTGAGTCATTGACAATGGAGAAAGGGGAGGGGAATTGGGAATTCTACTCTGCACTTTCTGCCCATAGACTAGGAAGTCCTGTCTTCCCCTTGCAGAGGCTCCAACCGTAGGCCAGTGCTAGCTTTCTAGTGAGTTCCATAGCCATTCAGTATTTCTGTATGCAAATTATCTCTTTTCTTTCCTTTGTCCATATGAAATGGAGACAACTATAATTCCCTCAAACTTTGAATATTGACTCTTTTTTTTTTTTTTTTTTTTTTTTTTTTTTTTTTTTTTTGAGAGAGCATGTTTAGACCCTTGTTTGACCTAAAGGGTAAAACAAGAAAAGTAGACACGTAGACAAAGCATTCTCTATTCAGTGTTCACCTGCCCTCTCCCCCTGCAAGAGTCTTCCTGTACACGTGCTCCACACTGGATCATCCCAGGCCATCAAGAAGAGGAACCACAATTCTCAAGAGTGCCCAGTCCTGTCTTTACTAGATTTTCCAACCCATACCACTAGTTCTGTAGGTCTTGGTGCTTTCTCTGTCATAGAGGTAGATACAACAGGATTTCAGACAAGAACATAGAAACTAGGATCTGTGTTTTTCTTCTACTGGTTCTTGTGTAGTTTGTTTCTGATACAGGGTCTTCTTATATAGCCTTGATTGTCCTGGAAACTGCTACATAGATCAGGCTAGCCCTGCAATCAGAGATCCATCTGCCTCTGCCTTCCAAATGCAGCATTAATGAATGGATTTCTTACTGAAATGTTGAGAGGTTATACTATATCTAGTAACTACAGGAATAACAAATTGGAGCATGTTTGGCCAGTGGTGCCACTCCTAGCTCTTGCCTAGCTCACAGCTGGTGTTAGACATTGGATTACAAAACAAATCCTGATTTTAGATACCTGAAACTTGGAAACTATTTGTAACAGTTAACAAACTGTGTGTTTTCCATTCTAGTGTGATATGTTTCTCTAATTTTTTAGAAAATATACAAAACAAAATTAGAATTTTTCACCACATTTAAAATCACATTATAACGGCATAAATTATAGTTCCAGTGTTGTGTACAACTGTCATTACTGTTTCCAAAATGTTTTATCATCTCAAAAAAGTTTTAAACTTACTAAGAAATAACTGTTCATTTCCCTTTTCTTCAGTTGCTGGTAATTTTCAAGCCAGGAATTGGCCTGTTGTAGTTAATTTATCATGGGCTTATGGGACAATAATTATCCTTTGTATCTGGATCCTTTCACTTAGCATACTATATTCAAGTTTCACCCATGTTGTCTTGTGTATCAGTATTTCCTTGTTTTGACTATTACCCTATTGTATATATAGATCACATGTGCTCATGCGTTTATCCATTGCTGTGTACTTGAATTTCCAACTTTTTTGCCTATTGTAAATAACACCACAAGGAATGCTGTTGTACATACAGGTATCTGTTTAAGTTCCTGCTTTTAATTCTTTGGGATATATGTGTAGGACTAACATTGTTATGTCCTATAATAATTCAACCTTTGACTTTTTGAAGCAGCAGTAAACCATTAAACTACCATATATATTTCAACACATCTGACTGGTGCCTCCAGGGAGAGTACAGAGTTGTCTAATCTTGTTTCAGAACCAGAAAGGGGGTGGCAGTGACTTCAATGAACTGGGCGTTGCCCATCTATAGCAGTATCCATGTAGGCTTAAATTGCAGAAGTGCAAAAGTTGCCTGGGTTCTTTGGTTGCCTTGTTAGTAGCAAAGAGATTGACAATTGTAAATGAATTCAAAGAATCAGCTTTGAACTGCTGAAAATCATCCTTGTAAGCTTTGGGATAGGACATAAGCAGCTCCATGGTACTTCCATGGGAGGTGGGGAGAGGAACTGAAGGGATTCGTTGCTGCTTGGAAAGGGTAGATGCTGAGATGAGGAGTCAGAAACAGGAAAGACTAATTTTGCTCTGTTAACATAATTTTAAATAGCTTGGCTCCTCATGCACATATTCCCAGGGATAGACATTGTGCCAAATACTGTATAGCTAATCTTTAAAGCAGGCTGGTATGTTAGTGGCTTGCCCAAAGTTGCAGAACTGGGAAGCTGCCAAGACGGTATGTGAGTCCAGCCTTGGGCTCTTTGTGTCCACACATGTATCCCCATGTATTCCAGCCCTGTTCACATGCCACATTGGTCCCACAATTTCCATGAATTCTTTTGTTTTCTTTATTCTTATCTCCCTTCTTCCTTGACCACTGTAGTGATTGTCCACTATTCTATACTGAGGCTGCCCGGGGCTATGCTACAATTTTAGAGCTTCCAGTCTAGTTCACGAGAGAGAATATACATATTCTACAGAGTTGTGAGTTTCATTGTAGCACTACACACACACACACACACACAAACACACACACACACAGACAGACAGACAGACAGACACACACACACACACACACACACAGACACACGATCATTCCCAAGCACTTAAAACCTAGCCTCTTATGCAGCTGGAATTACATTTTTTTCTCCCAATACTCTGCTTAGTTTCTGAGCATATCAGTGAATGACTTACATCTGCTGAGCTTGGACTTGACCCTCCTTGGGAATATCTCTACTCTCTGCTCCTTAAGGAACCCTGTGCTTTCACAGGAGGGGAAACAAAAAACAAAAAGACAAAACAACCTTTCTAAAATAGGCCTGCCAATGCCTGACTTGGACTATTTTTCTTTAAATTAATAATTTCATTTCTCATTTCAGAGCAGTTGTATCTTCTAAGATCCACACCAAGGGACCTTCTGCCTCAGGGGTTCCTGCTTCCATCCCAATCCATTACTGTTGCTCTTTCTCCTGCTTTTCTGAGATTTTCTTTCATTTGCTCAGTACAGGCATACTCTGCTTACTGTTGACAAACTGATTTTAACTGGCATTCTCAGATCCACAGCTTGCTCATAGTTTCTCCTCAGGAGCTGCATTTATTTTCTTGTGCCCCAGATTGCCCCTTGTTTTCCATTGCAGGTTATGAGTACCACAGTGAGAAGAGGTTCCAAGGTGTCTGTGTTGAGTGTTTGGGTTTTGGGTGTGAAGGAAATGTCTCAGAATGATCCTCTCTCTGTTTTATGTTGTGGATTTAAAAAAAATATCACAGACTGATGGGATGTTCCATCAGATAAAGGAACCAGATGCCCAAGCCTGACCACCTGAGTTTGATTCCCAGAACCCACATGGTGGAGGGACAGAATTGACCCTCACAAGTGGTCCTCTGATCTCTACCCTGGGTTACATGTGCCCTGACACTTCTCTCCACGTGAATAAGTATGTAAGAAAAATACCTGAGGCTTGAAAATTTAGGAAGAAAAGAGGCCAATTTTATCTCATGGCTTAGGAATATAAATTCAAATCTGGAATCCTTATCTAAAGAAGGCCTCGTGCTGCAGTTGATTCCATGTGGTTGGAGCAGGGGAGGGGTGCTCCTACTCAAACATGGGGGTGCTTCCTTCACCTTTAGTCCTTTGGAAGGACAGACTAAAGACATTGGTGGGGAATGAATATGATCAAAGTGCACTTAGATACATATATAAAAAATGGTGAGACCTATAATTTGATAGGATTTATATGTGCCTATTTAAAAAATATAAAATAAGCCTGCTCCTGTGGTAGAACTTATCCCAAACCAAACAGATCAGCAGTAACTAGCCCAGCCCTGAGAGATGGGCATTAATTTCTGAGACTAGTTCTCTGTGACCTCTGACCTCTCTGCTTCCCACCAGCCTCCAAGTGCTTAGAGGTTCTGCCTCCTCTCAGCAGTGTTACACCAAGGACCAAGCTTCCAGTCTTTGGAGAACAAACCACATCCAAACTCCTACTTAGTATTATAATGAATAGTCCAAATAATAAGAAAACTAGCTATCCATCTAAGGACTGAAAAAAGAAGATAATTTCTAGGTAGCAAAGTTCCCCTGCTGCCTAGAAAGGTATTGAGAGTATATATTTTTGTTCCCTTGAATCCAGGTTCTGAGGGTCCTGAATTTTCCATAACTGAGGGACCATCTTTGAGAGAAAAGTGTTTTCAAGTGCTTTAAAGGGGCCTATGTGGAACTTTGAAACATAAGCTTCAGTGATATGTTTTATGAAGAATGTGGGTTTCAGAAAGCCTTATGAAACTTTCATTTCAGTTTTACAAAATAATACATGCATAATGCATAAAGTATATCCATATATTCCTATCAGAGCCAGCCTAATGAACTGCAGAGAACTGTTACCTGCTGTATTTTCAGTTTGGATGTATTCATCTTCATTTTGTATTTCTGTAATGCAGTGATTATGTGTGCGTGCTGCTCAGTTTTTGTCAATGTGACATAAACAGAGACCCCTGGGAAGATGGACCTCAACTGAGGAATTGCCTCTACCAGATTGGCTTTATGAGCATGTCCATGGGGCACTTTCTTGGTTGCTAATTAATGGAGGATGGCCAGGCCCACCCCTGGGAAGGTGGTCCTGGGTTGTATAAGAAAAAGCTAACTTTGAATCTGAGCCTGGAAGCAAGCCAGTAGGCAGTGTCCTCCAGGGCCTCTCTGCTAAAGTTTCAGCGTCCAGGAGGCTGCCTTGAGCTCTGCCCTGGCTTTTTTTTAGTGATGAACTATGATCTGGAAGCCAAATACCACCTCCTCCATCCCCTGACATTGATTTTAGTTGGTGTTTTAGCATAGCAATTGGGAAGGAAACTAGAGTGTGTTATGGTTTGGGTCTGAAATGTACCTCATAGATGCACGTGCTTCTGAACTCATGGTCCCCGGCTACTGGTGCTCTATTGGGAAGTTGAGGAACCTTTTGGACATGGGTGTAGCTGGTAGAGCTAGGGTAGTAGGTGTGGGGCCTGAGACATATAGGTTACCTACACTCTAAGTTAAGCTGTCAATCGCCTTATCTCAGGCCTAGCAAGCACTGCTGGCAGGCTCCCTCTATCATGGACAGAGCTGCCCAAGCACCATGTACCACCTCAAGCCATGAGTCAAAATTAATCCTTCTTTGAAGTTGCTTCTGGCAGGTATTTGGTCAGGATGGCAAGAAAAGTAGCTAACAAAAGTGTTAACATATACCTATGCTCCTTTTAAAATACATATATGTACCTGAATTGCATGGTATTTATGTACCTTTCTCTGGACTTCCAGTCAAAACACTTTTCCAAAGTGACTTAGGACAGTGCAGTTTTCTCTAAATGCCATGTTATTTCTTTGGTAGTTGATACTCCATGTATGAGGGAGAAATACACAAACATATAGTAGTTAGTTGTGAAAATAGAATGCTCATTATCTGGTAGCCAACATCTTTTGCAATAGACCTTTCTCCTAATCTTCTGAAGACCTAGATTTCGTCCCCTCAGTCTTGGATCTGAGATTGTTTTTGGCACTGGCTTGGACAAGTAGAATGTGGTAGGATGCTGTTACTTCTAAATGCATTAAATGAGTTGCAAGCATTTGCTATCGCCCTCTTTGCACACTGGTGCTTCCTTGTCAAGGATCCTGGGGACATTTGTCTTAGATGACAAGCAGTACACACTGCTAAATATATCCATGAGGCCATTATAGACACTGCCATGAATTATTTGTGCTGCACAGTGTTTGTAACTACATGTGACTCCCAAAGAAAGTCAATAGAACTTAGTAGCTGACTGAATTAGCAGTGGTTTATAATTACATTTTTATCATTACATTTTGGGACAGTTTATTAAGCAGCAAGGTGTAAATGATTCTGGCCCCGACCCAGTCTGGCTTTCTTTTAACATTGAAAGAGGAACTTTGAAATGTATTGTTTAAAAATAATTCATTGAATGTGTTTTAAAGAACAAAGTGGGGAGCAAATAGATAAAGAGTCAATGTATTCAGGCAGTTGGTGGCAGTATCTGGAATCTGGGATTTCTGTCCTGTTTGGTGCTTCCTTGATTATATATTTGTTCTCTTTCAATCTCCTTTTGGTAAAATTCTATAACTTAGCTACTTATGATCAACATTACAAGGTCCCTTTTTTGCCTATCTTAAGGTTTACTTAAGGTATTTATGCTCTTTTTACCCATCATGGTGGTGTGACATGTATTTTAAAAGAGGAATTACATATAATGGATGTGTGAGGAAATACTTAAGTCTAAAAAGAGAGAGAGATGTATTTGTAATATTCACCACAATGAAATTCTAAGCTGGAAGATAAGCATCTTTAGTTCTCTCAGGATTCTGATTTTCCTTTGAGATGCATAATTTTCTTAGCGTAGAGACTTCAGTCAGATTTTGAGAAAATCCTTTGTCTGCTCTTAATTCACAAAACTGAGCTCCGCATGGTAAGTATGCTGTTGCCATCTCTACAATCTAGACGGATCTTGGCAATCATGAGGAAAATTGTTAAGCTCTCCAGACCTTCAGCAATGCTTTTGTTATTCCGACAAGCTGTCCAGGCTGTCAAAAACATATCTAGGTAATTTGGTCCCTGAAGAGAAAATAATTCATGTCATATCTCTAGAAGAAGAAATCTCCTCCTTCACTTTAAGTAAATAGTTCACTAGCTTGGATTCCATTTGAGATCCCATTCTTTCTCCAAAGTATTTTACAAAGCTAGTTCTGTCTTAATTAAGAAACATTACCTTACCACCTTTCTCTGTGCAGTTTGTGATGCTAAAATGAATAACTTGCAAAACATGAATTCAAGCCATGAGGTTTTAAGTTTTTCTCTATGTATGGTTTTAATAAAACTTCTAAATTTGCATTTGACAAAAGATAAAAGTAATATTCAAATCTGTTTTCTATTTTCTTTTAAAAATATCCTTCAAGTCACAATTTTAGGAAATGACCCATCAGATGAGGTTAGCTTTTTTAGTTCACATGCCACCTCAGGTTATATTTAGGGCTACTGGCAAAAGATTTTAAGGGTCTGCAAATCTTTTAACTTTGTTCATTTTTTGGGGAACAATGTTTCATTTTTTTCTCTGCCATATTCATTTCCTCTTGGCAAGTTTATAACTACATGATGTTTTCAAGAATATGTCCCTGATGGTGGTCTTCTCTACTTGCCTTGCTCCATTTTATTTATTTGTTTATTGACACTTCAGTCTTGCTTCTTGTAGGCTTTCAGCTGAGCAAAATGTATTCTTGTGTGCATTGCCTTATTTGCAAGGTTCTCCTGTCTATACAGAGAGTTTCTACTTGTGGCTGAATGTACTTATGGTAACACAGATGTGACCTTGGGAGTAAAGAGTCTTAGCAACAGGGACGATCCTTCACACTCTCACTGCCTGTCTCCGACAGAACCAGTGAGAAATTCTGGACCAGTTTTCCAAAATTTACCAAATGAGTGTTTTTAAAGAATCATTCTGTGTGTTTATGTGTGTGTGTAACATTTTTGTGTCTGTGTGAGCACACACATGTGTGTATATGTGGAGACCAGAGGCTGATGACAGGTGTTTCTCTTAATAACTATCTATTTCCTGAGGCAGGATCTATTTCTGAACCTGGAGCTTGCCCATTTAGTTTGCTAGTTCGCTTGCCCTGGTATCCCTTGCTGCCTCCCATGTGCTGGCATTACAGGTGGGCTGCCTTCTGGAAGCTAAGCTTCAGTTCTCATGCTTGTCCAGCAAGCACTTCTCAGGAGCCCCCCCCCCCAACCCTGAAAAATCATTCCTAAAGGAAAAAAATGACTAGTATATAAAAAAGGAAAGGAAAGGGAAGGGGAAAGGAAGAAAGAAAGAAAGAAAGAATGGAAGGAAGGGAAAAAAAGGAAGAAGGAAAGAGCAAGCCACAGAGGCCCGTTCATTCATTTTTCCCCTGTTTTATTTATCAAGTCACTAGGAAAGCAAGTATATTTTACCACTTTGAAGTAATATAAAAGCACATTAAGCATGGGTTTTCTCACAATAGTAACTATTAGTCCACTTGTGAATGCACATTCCAAGTGGAAGTTGTAGATAGTTGAGGATAGTTGAGCTGCCCTTTGAGAGGCAGGAGCATGTTCTGCACAGCTCAGCATCCTCGAATTGGCATCTAATGCCAAGTGACTACATTTAGATAGACTGTGCTGTACAGTGTGGAAATCACTGGGTGATATGTATGAGGCTAATTAATTAAATATGGTAAAATTCAGTACCTCATTCATGCTAGCCGTTAATTTCAGTGTTTGGTGGCTCATGGCTTCTGCATTGGATGTCACAGATGTAAATCATTTATCCATATTGTGGTAGCTTTTTTGACGTGATGTATTAGGTACAATATACGTTTGCCTAAAGCACTATATGAGCCTTTTCTTTTTTCTTTTCTTTTTTTGATATGAGTGTTCTGTCTGCATGTAGGTCTGCATTTCAGAATTCCAGAAATGGGCATCAGAACCTATTATCGATGGTTGCAAGTCACAATGTAGCTGCTGGGAATTAAACTGAGGACCTCTGGAAGAGCAATCTTTTAACCTCTGAGCCATCTCTCCACCCCACCATATATGACTTTAAAGATAACTCATTTGAGTATCATTTTGATCTTTCTCCTAGGCATCATGATAAATAACTCAAGGGCAACTAACACTTTCATTGAATTTTTCCTTTATTTTTCTTTGGTTTGCTTTTGAATGTACTTTTCCTATCTTAAATACAGTTTTAACACATTATTAAAAGTTTGAGGAAATGTTATGCACCCCCCCCCACTTCCCTCCGCACATCTGCCTTGTAAATCAGTGTGCATGCTTCCTCAGTAGTCAGAAGTGAAGTGAGCTGAATGAAAGGGAATTCTTAGGACATTCATACATCTCCACTAAGAAAATCATTCTGATTGTTTGCTTTCTATGATGCAAGGAAATGATCCTTAACAAAGTCTGCACCATAATTTCCATGTGGACACCACAGCCTTAAAAGGAATACCAGGAAATGTATTTGTTCTATATTGAAGTTCCATCTGCATTCATTTGCCAGTGTCTTTGCTGCCTTTCCAGAGCTGAGTTATCATCATGTCCGTGTCTGTGGAAGGTGAAGGTGATGGCGATGAGTGTGAAGGATGTCCTTGTTGCAAAATAATTGCTCTTCTGTAGAATTTGTAAGGCTACTTATTTATAGGAGCTACTAATACAGCTTTATGAAATTGCCCTCCTTTGAATGTACTTCGAAGTCTTTAAGTAAAAAACTCTACAGTCTACCAGATCTTAAATTTATTAAGTTCCTGTTATATTTCTTTTAAATATTTGTAAAACAAAATTGTATTCTCATTTGAAATTGGACATAGTGCTCAGCTGTGGAAAAGATGCCTTGAGCATAAGTCTGTGCCTCCCAGACATAGTTTTCTCCATGGTGATTTTTTGTATACTCTATATTTTAGCAGTTTGTTGCCACTTCTCAACTCTCTTCTGTTGTGGAATATTTGCACACTGTGTGAAGATGTATTTTCTGTGATTGGTTTAATAAAGAGCTGAATGGCTAGGCAGGAGGTATAGTACAGATGGGACTTCCAGGCAGAGAGAGAGGAAGTAAGAGATGAATCTAGATGTAAGAGAGATTACAGAAGACACAGAAGAAGCAGGATGGATGGTGCATGACAGAATATAGATTAATGGAAATGGGTGAGTTTAAGTTGTAAGTGCTAGACAGAAACAATCAAAGTTTCCATGTTGTTATTTGGGAGCTGATTTGTGGGAAAAAGAAAAACTTGTTAGACTCCTTAGTGTAAGGTGTTCACAAGTAGGGATGTTTTTAACAGTATTCTAACCTGGTGGTTACAATGTTGCCTAGCAGTGACACAGAAGTATTATTGAATGGATGAATGGGAATAAAGTCTAGAATTTCAAATGATATGCTGTTTTTATTTAATAACTAAACAAGCACATGTAACAATCCCCTTCACCCAGCATGCAAATAACCAGAAATTTCAACCCAAGAAATTATTACCTAATTACATTTTACTTTTATGAAATTGGAATTTCCATTAGAAGATGCTTGCCTAAAGGTTGTTTACTTATTTTTAATTAAAAATATTTATTGGCAAATTTAAATTAATGTGGATGGATGATTAAATCATCTTAGAGATAGGGACAAAAATTATTTATTCATACTAGGAAAGATATTTATACGCATCTTCTTCTTTCTAACAATTGCCTATTTCAATCAAAACTTTCTTCTGCTGAAATCGTTCTACATAAACAGCAATTATGACAGTTGCTATTAAAGCAGAATTCATGATTTAGGGAAGCTCTTCTCTTTCAGAACACACTCTAAACTAATTCTGTGAAATAGTTTCTAGTCCCTCTTTCTTGCAAAGTTTTAGGGACCATCCTAGCTTGCTTTTATCATGTTAAAGTTAGTGTCTTCTGCAATAGTCTACTGAATATACTGAACCAAATTAACAGGTGGGAAGGAAAATGTGTCATATCTTCCACACACTATTACTGATCAAAGAGTAGAACATGTGTTTTGCTTCAAGTAGAGCCCAATGGAGCTTTTAATTGTATCAGCTCAAATATTAAAATCAGTCTTGTTAGAATATCTAATACCCAAGTAAATATTAATCAAACATGTATCTGGGCAGTGTTGGTGGCGCATGCCTTTAATCCCAGCACTTGGGAGGCAGGGGCAGGCAGATCTCTGTGAGGCCAGCCTGGTCTACTGAACAAGTTCCAGGACAGGCTCCAAAGCTACAGAGAAACCCTGTCTCAAAAAAACAAAACAAAACATAAAAAGAAAACATGTAAGCATGAACAGAGGTTCTTATAAAATCAGGGAGTGGATGAGAGATGTGACATAAATGTCAGCTGGACAATTTGGAAGCTAAATGCTGCTATCCCTATCATTTTGGGAATATAGTACAAACCATTCATATATAGAAAGGTGACTATCCTGCCTAGCCTTACTACCTTTAGGAAGAATTACACATAAAAGCCATGCAATCATGGCCCCTTCTTGTCATAGGAATCTACTGGGCACAGTCCAGAAGTGGCACTGAATACAATGCATGATAGAAGGAAACTGGATAGAGCAAAGGAAAATGGAATGCCCATTATAGCTAATTTTCTTTAATTCTGAGTTGACAGAAGTCAACTAGAGTACGTTAAAGTTACTGCTATAATCCTTGCCAGTTGCTGGAGGGTAACCAGCGTTTGGGAAGCCAGGAAAGCCAGGAAGTGGGAAACACTATTTTTGTGTGTCAGCTTTGCCCAAAGAGCACTTTCCAGTAGCTTGGGCTGGGAAGGCACTTTATATAGAGACTTGTAAGGGAAAGCTCATGAGGTAGAAGGGATGTTGGTCACTAGCAGTGGGCTAGCATGCTGAATAAGCTCCTGTACATTCTTGCTGTCCTCCATATTGAGTTCATATGCTCCTACGTAGGTGGCTCTTCGGGAAATGTATGAAGTGTTACTGCATTGTTTCTCTTCCCTGTAGTTCTCAGGAGACCCAGAGAAAAATCTCATCTGGATTTTGACCCAGTGGCTGGTCATCCAGCACAACAAGCTTCAAGTAGCCACTTCTTTTGCACTGTGACAGGGAGTCCCTTTCTTCTTGTTCTTCCAGTCATCTATCTGTCTGTCCATTGTGCCCCCAGTCTTCAGGATTGTGTTGGACTTTCATAACTGCTCCTTGAATTCCCTTCACTAGGTTTAGAGCGAAGGAAATCATGTTACAAGGTCAAAGACAGATACTTAAAGAACCTGACATTTCTGTTCCAAATATGTTTTCCTCTAACTACTTCAGCCTTTATACAAAGAGACTTGTGGGATTGGAAATGAGTTCTCTGCTCATGCTGATACTCTCAAAGGTGTCTGAATATCTCAAAATACAGAAAACTCAGTCTGGGTGTTTAATTTGAAAATAACGTTGTCAACTATTTCATTGTTTGTCAACTAGTCAATATTAAGGAGAGATACCTCAACATAGGCCGAGGTAAAGTAGAAGGATTTAGTCTAAGCACCCATGAGAAGATAGCACTACACATGAGACTCTGGAAATTTGGAGACCGTAATCCCCCACTCTGACATAATACTTGCCCTTGTCATTCATTATGTGCCTGAGAGTGTTCTCTAAAAGCTCGAGCACAGAGATTTGAGGGAGTGTGTGCTCAAGGTAACAGGAAGTAGGAACTTCTGCCTTCTTCTAAGCATCTTGATCCTGAGGGCAGGCAGGTAGGGGCTTACTCCTCAAGGTGTGTTCATTGTGTCTTCATTGTGAATATTGTTTCATAGCTTAACAGATCATAGACTGTGACTATTTACAAGCATGTACGTCAGCTAATAAGAAAGAGATCTATCACTGATTTTCATGGATGCCTTATTCTTCTTTGACTGTCTGGTCAGAGTTAGTCAGTAATCTTCACCTTAGTAAATTGCACATAACTGGTTGTAAAACAACACTAGAAAACTGAATTTGACATGTTAATTGGTCCCATAGAACTTTAAACAATATGACCTTGCACAAGAATTTCATTGTTCTTGATGCCAGCAAAACAGAATGAAATCCTACTATGCTGGGTCACCATCCTGTGTGGCCACAGTTGCCTAGGGCTGAGCAATAGGTACCACCTTCAGTTTGTCAAGTTACTTGCCTGACCCTTGTAAAGGATTAAGTAGTAGGACTGACATCTGCTCCAAGGCCATAAGGACAAACAACTGACACTTCCCAATGGCTTCTACTGTTGCTTTTTATTTCACTTTGTGTGGGATAAGGCAGGTTCCCCTCCCTTCCTTCCTCCTTGCTTGTTCCTCAGTCCAGCTTTCATACGGTCCCTTCAGTCACAGTGCCGCTGATGTCATTGGGGTTGATTAAATGCTTCTTTTTCTGTATACTATTTTTATCTCCATCTCTTCTGGTTACCAGGGAAGAAATGGTCTGAAGTAACACTCAATACATAAATAAAATTCATATAAATGTTAAACATGATTCATGTGATTCAAAATAAACTCCCCAAGCTGTGAACAATGGAATTTATTTTGTATGTCCATGTTTTAAAATAGCTGTGTTGGCCCATGCTAGACGTTACATCTTCTGGGAATTTGTGACTAAGAATTAAGCGTGCTGCTTTCTAGTTCTGCATATGTCAAAACTTGGCCTTCATGTGGGAGTGCAGGACTTTGCACCCATGAGGTTCTTGCTCTCTTCTACACATTCTTCTCCTTTGATTTTGTGTTCATGCTAAGATATGTACCTGAGGTGAATATGTCTAAGAATGGGAATCCTGGAAAACAACTTTTTCTTCTCATTTTCATTTGCACTGAAGATTTTCATTTCATATCAACTGAAGAATAGTGAAAACCAATCTTGATTTGTACTACTCCAATTGCATCTTTATCATGTTTCAGGAGTTTCATTTGTGCTAAAATATACACAGTAAGCAGTTGCATAATAGTTACATAAATTCTCTAATACAATATTAACTGTGAATCTCTATTTCTAAGATATCTCTGTTCTAGTTGGGAGAACTCTTTTTTTTTTTTTTGGTTTTTTCGAGACAGGGTTTCTCTGTAGCTTTGGAGCCTATCCTGGCACTCGTTCTGGAGACCAGGCTGGCCTTGAACTCACAGAGATCCATCTGCCTCTGCCTCCTGAGTTCTGGGATTAAAGGTGTGTGCCACCAATGCCTGGCCTTCGCCACCAATGCCCAGCAGGAGAACTCTTTATGTCCCCTGGAAAACTCCATTCAAAAGACTATCTGACAGTAAACATTTTGACCACTTTTTAATTTTTATAGAATTTGTGGAGACTGAAAGTCACTGTAAGTTAGGGTGACTTTGGAAACAGATATCCATATAAAAACTTACATGGATGATAGAAATTTTATTTATAATTGGGAAATAATCAAGAGACATGAAGATATCCTTTAGTGGTGAACAGGTAAACCAGGAAGAGAGAGGGCTTAGATGGTGGTCACCAAGTGGAAAGCTTCCTTGGAAAGGTTACCCACTTCTGGAAAGGTTACCCACTTCTGGCTGAGGTGGAACCCACCTATAAATCCAGCACTCAAAGGGGAATGTAGCACGATGGCCAGAGGCCAGAATGGGTAAATCAGTGAGGCTGTCTCAAATAACCACAAAAATTAACTGTATGGCATTTTGGAAAAGGGAAGGCAAAGCTGTGGTCGTAGTAAAATAACATGTTTGTAAGAAGTTAGGGAGGTCTCTCCATATCTCTTCAAAATTGTCCTTGAAGTTCTGGCTAGAGCAATATGACAACAAAAGGAGAACAAGGGATTACAAATCGGAAAGGAAGAAGTCAAACTCTCACTATGTGCAGACGATATAATAGTCTACATAAGTGACCCCAAAAACTCTACCAGGGAACTCCTACAGCTGATAAACACCTTCAGCAAAGTGGCAGGATACAAGATTAACTCAAAAAAATCTGTAGCCCTACTATATACGGATGCACATTGGTGAAGAAAGAAATCAGAGAAACATCACCCTTTACAATTGCCACAAACAACATAAAATACCTTGGGGTAACACTAACCAAAAAAGTGAAAGACCTGTACCGTAAGAATTTTGAGTCTCTAAGGAAAGAAATTAAAGAAGATACCAGAAAATGGAAAGATCTCCCATGCTCTTGGATAGGTAGGATCAACATAGTAAAAATGGCAATCTTGCCAAAAGCAATCTACAGATTCAATGCAATCCCCATCAAAATCCCAACACAATTCTTCACAGACCTTGGAAAAATAATTCTCAACTTTATATGGAGAAACAAAAGACCGAGGATAGCCAAAACAACCCTGTACAATAAAGGAACTTCTGGAGGCATCACCATCCCTGACTTCAAGCTCTATTAGAGCTATGATCCTGAAAACAGCTTGGTATTGGCACAAAAATAGACAGGTAGACCAATGGAATTGAGTTGAAAACCTTGATATTAACCCACACACCTATGAACACCTCATTTTTGACAAACAATACAAATTTATACAATGGAACAAAGAGAACATCTTCAACAAATGGTGCTGACATAACTTGTTGTGGACATGTAGAAGACTGCAGATAGACCCAAGCCTATTGCCTTGCACAAAACTTAAGTCAAAATGGATCAAAGACCTCAACATAAATCCAGCTACATACACTGAACCTTTTAGAGGACAAAGTGGGAAATATCCTTGAATTAATTGGTACAGGAGACCACTTCTTGAACATTACACCAGTAGCACAGACACTGAGATCAACAACTAATAAATGGGACCTCCTGAAACTGAGAAGCTTCTGTAAGGCAAAGGACACAGTCAGCAAGACAAAACAGGAGCCCACAGACTGGGAAAAGATATTCACCAACCCCACATCTGACAGAGGGCTGATCTCCAAAATATACAAAAAACTCAAGAAGCTAGTATCTAAAACACCAAACAATCCAGTTAAAAAGTGGGGTACAGAACTAAATAGGCAATTCTCAATAGAGGAATCTAAAATGGCTGAAAGACACATAAGAAAGTGTTCAACATCCTTAGCCATCAGGGAAATGCAAATCAAAACAACTCTGAGATACCATCTTACTCCTGTCAGAATGGCTAAAATCAAAAACACCAATGATAGTTTATGCTGGAGAGGATGTGGAGAAAGGGGAACACTTCTCCACTGCTGGTGGGAGTGCCAACTTGTACAGCCACTTTGGAAATCAGTATGGCGACTCCTCAAGAAAATGGGAATCAGTCTACCACAAGATCCAGCAATTCCACTCTTAGACATATACCCAAAAGAAGCAATTCATACAACAAAGACATATGTTCAATGATGTTCATAGCAGCACTATTTGTAATAGCCAGAAACTAGAAGCAGCCTAGATGCCCCTCAACTGAAGAATGGATAGAGAAAAAGTGGTACATTTACACAATGGAATACTACTCAGCGGAAAAAAGAAAAAAATCAGTGGAATCTTGAAATTTGCAGGAAAATGGATGGAACTTGAAGAAACCATTCTGAGCGAGGTAACCCAATCACAAAAAGACAATCATGGTATGTACTCACTCATATTCGGATTTTAGACATAGAGTAAAGGATTATCAGCCTACAATCCACACTGCCAGAGAAGCTAGTAAACAAGGAGGACCTTAAGAGAGACATACATGGTCCCCTGGAGGAGGGGAAAGGGTCAAGGTCCGCTGAGCAAATGGGGAGAACGGGAAGAGGGGGGGAGGGAGCTAGGAGAATGAGAAGGGAAGAAGAGGAGGGATACAGAGGACATGAGGGAGCAGAAAGGTCGAGTCAGGCGAAGAATAGAAGATAACAAGAAGGAGATACTATAATAGATAATAGAGGGAGATACTTTAGGTTTACAGAGAAATCAGGTACTAGGGAAATGTCTGGAGATCTACAAAGATGACACCAGCTCACAATCTAAGCAACAAAGAAGAGGCTACCTTAAATGCCCTCCCTGGATAATGAGATTGATGACTGACTTATATGCCACCTGATAGCCCTCATACAGCAGCTGGTAGAAGTAGAAGCAGACACCCACAGCTAAACACTGAACTGGAACCCAGATGCAGAGAAGGACGAGTGAAGAGCAAAGGGGTCCAGACCAGGCTGGTGAAACCCACAGAAACAGCTGACCTGAACATCAGGGAACTCTTGCTCCCCAGACTGATAGCTGGAACCAGCATAGGACTGATTCAGACCCCAGGAACATTGGTTTCAGTGAGAAAACCTCAGAAATCTATGGGACCTCCTGTAGTAGTTCAGTACTAATCTCTAGCATAGGTGTGGACTTTGGGAGCCCATTCTACATAGAGGAATATTCCCTGAGCCAAGACACACTGGGGTGGGCCTAGGCCCTATCTATCCCAAAGGATACAATAGACTCTGATGACACCCTATGGAAGGCCTCACCATCCAGGGGAAGCAGAAAGGATATGTGATATGTGATAGGTAGGGTTTTAGTTGGGGAGGGGGTGGTAGGGGCGGAGGGGAGGGAGAGGGAACTGGGATTGTCATGTAAGACAACCCTGTTTCTAATTCAAATAAAAAAATCTGAAGAAAAAAAGGAAGTTAGGGAGGAGGAATAGCTAAACAAGCAGATGATGGGATTTTTTTTAGGCTATTAAAATTATGTAAAGACAGTACAGTGGTGGATCATTGTCTTTTACAGTCATCCATAAGCAGAATGTGCAACACCAAGAGTGAGCCCTAATATAAATCATGGACAAGTTATAATGATACTGGTATCAAATCATCTCCTGCAATGAATACACCACTGTGATGTAGGATACTGAAAGTAAGGAGGCTGTGTGTTGTGGAGTTTATTCTAACTGGGCAATGATGTATTACATTTGCTTATGCTGTGTTTATGTAAAGATGTGTTACATTTGTTTTGCCTTGCCTGCCTAAGCTAAAAGGCCAATAGTTAGGCAGGAGAAAGGATAGGCAAGGCTGGCATGCAGAGAAAATAAACAGGAGGAGAAACCTAGGCTGGAGAGAAGGATGACAAATGAGAGAAGGATAAGGGAGAAAGAGAGGGACATGCCTGGGGCCAGAAACCAGGCAGCTGCCAGCCATCCAGAAGCAGTGAAAGTAAGAAATGCAGAAGAAAAGTAAAAAGCCCCAAGGCAAAAGGTAGATAAAAAGAAACAGGTTAATTTAAGCTAAAAGATCTAGCCAGAAACTAGCCTGAGCTAGCCCCATCGTTCAAAACGAAGTCCCTGTGTCATGATTTGGGAGCTAGCTGGTGGCCCAAAAGAGAAAGCCTGGTACATCTGTGTATAGGAATAGAGGATATGAGAATGCTTCATACTTCATACTCAGTTTATTGTCAGTGCACATCTGCTTTCAAAATAGAATTATTGTGCAAATATATTGTTGGTGAATATTTGAAATCAGGAAACCATTTGAAGCATATTGAAAATGTCATGGCTTTGGAAAGGGAAAGCCATTTGAATCTTGACTATGGCCATTTGATATCTTTGTAGAAACTTTCCAGTGGTCAGGTGACTAAGAGCAATGATTGGTAGTCACTTTTGCTAGACTGTTAAGAGGAATAATTAAGATAATGTTCAGAAAGCTTAGTAAATTACTAAACACTGCTAAAATTCCTTCCCAGGGAGAAAAGCAAGCAACAGCGACTCCATCTTTTTCCTCAGGCCCCAACTACAAACTGAGGTACTGTTGAAGAACCCCTGCTATTAAGGCTGCGATCCACCATGACCAGATAGCTCTCTGATCTAGCACAATGGAGGGCTCCCTTCCTCAGGGGGGAGTCCTGACTAGCCTTATTTGGAGAGTGTCTGTAAGCTCAGATGTCTGACCTTTATTTGGAGGATGACCCTGCACAGAGCTCCCTGCAAATGCTATGAGACTGAGCACATAAGTCCCGTCCCACCCATATGATAATTAGGTGCTGTGTTACAACCAATCAGCCCTTCCCACCCCTAACGCTAAGACCCCTTATGTATACCTTCTCCCTGAAACAATAAAATGAGCATTTGGGTGTTAACAGATGAGCAGTAAAAGGCAGGAGATTCAATCTGGCCAACTCAAGCACATAGCTTTTGAAAATTTTGCCCATCTCTCTAACACAAAAAATATGACCTCTCCTTAGACGAACTGATGCTATTTAAAAGTATGTTACATACGTTTATCTTTTTTAAAATGTAGACATGAGCTGGGCATTGGTGGTGAACACCTTTAATGCCAGCACTCGGGAGGCAGAGGCAGGGGGAACCTCTGTGAGGTTGAGGCCAGCCTGGTCCCCAGACCAAGTGCCTAGGCAGGCTCCAAAGCTACACAGAGAAACCCTGTCTCAAAAAAACCAAACCAAAAAAAATGTAGACATGATCTTCAGAGACCTATATTTCTTGATGGATTTTCCTATTAAATAATATATATATGTGAAAACAACTTACTAGGAAGATATAAGCTGCTACCACAGTTAATAATCTTACGAGAAATGAAACTTGTTTGGGTGGCAAACAATTATAAAGGCATCTTGAGAAATATAAGAGGAGTAGACAGACACAGAACCTCAGACAGCTACTTCCCCATTTTGTCCTTTGCTGTGCACTAATGATCCCCCTTAAAAAGCAATCCAATGTCAAATGGTAGGGCCTCTTGATCTTACAGCACCCATTTTTCCTGTCGGTCTCTCTGGCCCTCCTTTTCTTGTCCTTTGTCCTTTGTCCCCTCCAAGCCAATGGACTTTCAGAGGAAGAAGACCTTTCTTTCCATTTTAAAAGGGACTGGTGTCACTGAGGTAAGATAATCTTCCTTCATTGCCACAGTGAATGCTTACAGGGGGACATGCATGGTGAAGATGGGATATGTGAGGAGGTTTGCTGGAGGCTTCTGGGGACGAGATTTCCTTGCTTTGAGGGAAATGCCACCGAAAAATCCATTCTCTGTCCATTTGGTGCTTGTGGAGTTGCAGATGCAAGGCTCAAAACTACCTCAACTCTCTTTCTGTCACACAGAAGCTACTTCAAGGACAATGTTAATATAGTCAAGGACTCCTTGTAAGAACGTCTAGAGAAATGGGGCTGGTGCAGTTACTTTATTTTGAGCCAGAGTAAATTCATCCTCTCCACTCCTCGATACACGAGCCAATGCAATCCTCTTCTGAGCCGTCCGGCATCAGTGTTCTCGTTTGTGTTTGTTCTTTTCCATCCAGCAGAAAGTGTTCTAGCTTATATCAGCCAGCTAATGAACCATTAAAAATAGTATTTCTGTCATGTTGGCTTTTATTGACATTGTGCACAAAAAATGTTCACAAAGATATGGCGAGGCATTTATGACTGTGGCACAGGATAAAAGGAAGGCAGGAATTTGAAACCCTGGGAAAATAGCTCTGCAAAGGCCTCTGACTTCGTCTGCTGAAGTGCATCATTATGCTGACGTCTTCTGATTCACTTTCTTCTCTGACCGTTTGGTGAGTTGTCACACGATTGTATGCCCATCCAAGTCAGAGATATAGCAGAAACAACACGCATAAGTATAAGAGACAGCTTGAGCAGGCTCAATTGAACTTAATCATACTATGGGTGACGGGAGTAGCAAAACCCTGATAGAGCAATAGGGTGGCTGGAGGGGGGGCATTCATTTGGGTTTAATGCAATTAAATCTAAATACAATGGTCTTTAAAAACTAAGATAATTAAGTCTATTTTGTTAAAAAACAAACAAATCAGCAAACAACTCCCCCCAAAAGATAAATAAATAAAAACCCAGCTCACAGTCAATCGTGCTCAGCACTTCGAACAGGACTGGATGCATCTCTGCCTTAACTCTCACCCACTTCAAAAAGATGTGTCTCTGACCAAAGCTAGGAGCAGCTCAGACCTATGGATATAATTCTAACAATTTAGAAGGCAGACTGACAACATAACTATATAGGAAAACAATGCCAATAAATTCTTCCCAAGGAATATGATGTCACTGGACATGGAAACAAGTTTGTTTGTTTTTTTTAAGTCTGCAATGTATCATGGAGATAAAAATCACATTAATCCCTCCCATGATGTTTAAACAACCAGTCTTGACTTTTCAAGAGAAGTCCTTTCCAACACTAAGAAGCATAGCATACATCCTTTGTTTATTCCGGATTGACTTTCATGTTCTTTGACTTGGACTTGTAAATCTTCTTAAGGAAAATTACATCAGAGTGCCATTGGTAAAGAGGAAGTGTAGGATGTCAGTCACGATGAGCATAAATGTGTACCTGTCGAAGAAAAGAAGGTTCCTCCTTGCAGTGGACAACTAAGCTGTGTCCTACATAACCAGTAACCGTCAGTTAGTAAAGGGGATGCTATAAGCCACTTATGGCGCTCTGCATGTACCCAGTCTTGTCAGATTTTACTGAGAACTTGGATGCTAAGCGCATCCTCCCAGATGTCTACAGAAGTTCCTCACTTGCTCAAATGTGGATGCCCCACAGTAAACCCGTTCTTATCTGAGTCTTTCCCTATTTTAGCCGTCCTTCCATTTGGTAGTGTTACATTCTTCCCACCATGAAAGAAAGCAGTCTTATTTCTTGTTAGACTTTCTCCCCTGTGTTGCCCCTCTTGCCATTATCTGTGGACTTCTGTTTACTGTTCTTTTGTGTCTGGTGGTTAACAGACCTCAGCTCCTTTGTAGTTATAGAAGTGTAACTTTCTTTTGAGATTTTATTTTTTACCCAATTCAAACTACACAACATCCATGAGTTAAAATGATGCCTTCATTATGTTCGTTTATTTCACTTGAAAACTCATACTAACTGTAGTATTTTTAAAGTTTGAAATTCAATTGAATTGGACTCTTTTCACAGTCTTTTAGCATTTGTTTCATAGTACTTTTTAAAAAATGTTCACACACACACACACACAAACACAGACTACCAGTATCCATGCATGTGTACAGGAAGCTAGAAGTGCCCTGAGGCCTGAGTTCAGTGTTGGGTCCCTTATTGAGAGCTCTCTGGTTCAGTGGCTGCCAGTAATTCCTCATACTGAGATTTTTTTTTTTAAAGGCTGCAATATATTATCAGACTTAACCTCCTCCTCCATTCTGGGATTTAAACCAGAACCTTAAATCACTCAGCCAAGTGCCAGGGTTTTCCTCTCTCCTTGGCCATACACAGGCCAAGTTGTTGCTAGTTCCCCAGCTGACTGGTTATAAAATATATACCGGCATCACACAGCTTGGAAGAATGTGCTGCTGTGCCTGGCTTTTCATGTGGGTGCTGGGGATCTGAACTCGGGTCCTTCTACTTGTGTGGTAAGCACTTTACCAACTGAGTCATATCCTCAGCCTTCCAAATGTCTTTCAGTTCCACTCGAATAACTCGAATAACTCCTTTCTATTTATTCTAGGTTGGTCTGTGCTGCTGTGTACCAGACGCATTCCCATTGTCTACCATTTCCAGATCCTTCATCACAGTCACTCAGTCCCTCCAATTGCATCTGTATCTTCTCCCCAACTCTCACCCCAATTCTATGCCTTTGCCATCGTCTGGATCCAGCTAATCCCAACCCCAGGTATACTGCCAGCTCTTCCAGTTCAGTTGTTTACTTGGCCCAGAACATTAAATTGCTCGGCCCAGTGCCAAGGTTTTCCTCTCTACTTGGCCATACACAGGTCAAATTGTTGCTAGCTCCCCAGCTGACTGAGGTTATAAAATGTACATCAGCATCATGTAGCTTGGAAGCCCAGGAGCTTTTGCTGCCATTTCTGTTTAGGCCCAGGCACTGGAGAGTACTGGAGTCATGATTCCAGTCATAATACAGCTTGCTGGCTCTCTACTAATTTTTTTTTTTTTTTTGGTGGCTTCCCAAACAGGACTTCACCTAATGGAAAAAGATGATAATTAGGTATTTACTTGAAAATCTGCCTTATTCTCAAATTCATGGTTTTTGTTTAATCTATCCCGTGTCTGGAAAAATAGTACAATTTATTGCTATTTAGAAAGAAACTATAACATCTGGGTTCTGTTACAACACATAGATGAGAGAAGAAAATCTGCATATAAAACATCTTGAGTGCATCAAAATATATGTACTCAATTGAAGCAAGAATGGGGTGTGGATATTGGTAGTCATTTTGGATGGTGATATTTTAAGCGTCTTGCTGACTTCATGATACATTACAGTGCCCTTCAACACAGCTGTTAAGAACACAACTTACCTTTATAATAACCATGAAAAGAAAACTTAATTTCAAAATATTTCTTTTGAGTTCTCTTTCCGATTGATTTCAGACTAGTATCCAGGGGCCAGGGCCCTAATGAGGCAGACTGATATTTCTGAGTTAAGTTAGCCAGCCCCCTGTTGATTTGGCCTTACTTTCAGAAAGCATCCCTTCCTTACCCTCTGTACAAGGTGAGTACATGTTGTTACATAAGAACGTCGCCTTGGATTTCAAATCATTTCTGCTTTTTAGTATATTAGATTCTTCAGTAATTTAGCAGTTCCATCTCTGATAATCTACCTTAAAGATTTGTTGTCAAAAAAAAATGATCAATCGCTGGAGGAAAAAGAACTTAAAAAAACACCGCAAAAAACAGTCACCAACTGGAAATGGAAAAAAAGCAAAAACTGTATATTATCTTTGTAGGAATGATCTTCGGCTGTTAAAAGTAATGAAAATGCCAACACTTGTGTGCCTTAACAAACTCAGGATATGTATATTAGTGGAGCAGAAAATAAACTCCTGAATGTTCTACAAAACTGACTTAAGACTCAACCAAGGCAAATACAGACTCCCTTAAGAAAAACATTAAAAATTAAGTATAATCATGGGCAAGCCTAGTATGTATGGAGTCTTGGTTAAAATGGTCTGGTGTCACAGCCTTGTAACCTCATCACTTGGAAGGCAGAAGCAGGAGGATGAGAAGTTCAAGGTCATTCTCAATTGCATTTCAAGTACAAGGTCAGCCTGGGTTACAAGAGACGGTCTCTAAAAATGAAAAAATAGTGTAAGTATAATATCAAGTGTTATTCTTCACTCATCAGACAGGAAAAGAGGTACATATCATACAAAGGTTCTTTTTATTTGAATAAATAAAATATAACAGAATTGGTTTAAAAACTTAAATAGGTTTCTCTTGTTTATTTATATTCAGTTTTATTAAAATCTCAAAGTACATCAAAAAGTGAAGTGAATACAGTGGTGACCACTTATGTACTCAGCACTTAAATTTTACAGTGGTAAAGAACTTTTCTGAAGTTTTAATAAAATCAATAAGCATACTATGACTGATATTTCTGAGTATTTCAGGATGAATCTCATAAAGTAGGGGCATTTTTCTATAGAAGTACAGTTCTACTATCAAAACTAAAATCTAATAAAAATTGTTTTATTCTAGCTACTATTCAATTCACATTTAAATTTTGTGTTTTCCCCCAAATGAGTGTGTGTTTGTATGTGTTTGAGGATCATTCCTAATGAAGGGCGATGCCTACTGTGCGTAATTCTGATGTTACCTAACTCTTTCAATCTATAGCTCCCCTCCTATCCCTAATTCCTCAGGCTGGCAATGGGACTCTGCTCCTGGTGCATGCTAGGCCTTCCCAGACTCTGCTTCCCTTTTATGCATACAAACTCATTCCTGGTGAGATGGCTTTAATGTTCCTGCATCCTGTTTACCTTAAACTGATGTTCACTTTTTAGGATGTTAGGTTCTGGTGTTCTGGTGGAATATTTTGGGAGTGACTGGGGAATGGAGCCACCTGCTTCGTAGCAGTTTGTCAGGTCTCCTTCCAGGATATTCATGGTTTCTAGTACTTCTGCATTGTCATAAGAACACTGCTCCAAAGCACAAGGGGTTCAGCTGGGTCTCTCTCAAAAGTTCCCCTTCCCACCAGCAGTCTCTGGAGTGATGCTTTTCCACCAACCAGAAGCTGAAGTGTAACAACAATCACTCTTTTGACTTCACTCTATAAATTCACACACACACACACACACACACACACACACACACACACACACACGTATGTTTTCAAAATTCCTCACATAGCTAAGGATACCCTTGATTTCGGGAATATGACTGTTTAAAATAAACATCCTATAATGAGCAACAGAACCACCATATCAAAACAAGCTACTTGAACTGATCATTTTGTCCTCAAGTATGAGCTCCACATTCTTTTAAAACTTTCGTGTTCTGATCAATTCAAACATCGGCATAGTTCATTCATGCTGTAGAGCTTTGATGGTTTTGCTGTGTAAGCACCCAGAGACTCTCACACTGCCTCTTTTCTGGGGCTATGAAGACATGGGAGACAAGTGTGCCTTTGTGTGCTTTGCTGTGCCTCCCAAATGGTGCTTTCTGCCAATCAAAACTGACCAGTCTCGCTGTGCCAGGCTCCTGCATCAGTATTTGGGCATCTGCCAGTTCCTAAACCAGGCAGTAGGATTAGTGCTGTGTTGATACACATCCCACTCAGTTGAAATTCTGGCAAAAATATTATGCTTTAATGGTTCTTTGGGAAGGTACTTAAATGTTCCATTCAAACTTTGGTCTCTGGACATGTCAACTTTTTGATAAATTTATGGAAAAGCAGCTAAAATTTACTTTATGTAAGTAAAATAAAGATATAAATGAATGTCTTTGACTAAATTTGATTTTGTGCATTTACTGTGGTTATTATTGGGTGACTAGGTGTCACTCTCCTAATTAATGGAGTAGATGCCCATCCCTTTGGTATGTTATTGATGTTTCAGCATGGAATTGGGAATGGGGCTCTTGAGTCTTGTAAAGCTCTTAACTGACATTGTACTTGGTTGATGTTATGTATGTAGAATAAGGGACAGTGTGGATTGATCATTCTTGGTATTTAACTAAGTAGATTTAAGGCTCAGGATGGCTCCTTGGACTGCTTTTGCAGTTAAGAAAATGCATTCTTTTGTTTTATTGAAAAAAATGCAAGAGCTCAAAATATTCTAAAGGTAGAGAAAGAGGGAGGCAGAAGTGGAAAGTGACTTCGTTTCCAGCGTTATTAGCAATCTGCTTTCCTTTTCAGAACTGCCTCTGGCTGGAAAGGATTATATAGTGTATGTTCTCCAAGCTGTTATGTAAAATTTTTATTTTTTTTCCATGAGTTCTTAAACAAGAAGCCAAAATGGTGTTTTTCCTGGGCCTAAGTGCGTTGTGCGATCTTCAGAAGCCGATTTCATGGTCTGTTAGATTCTAGTGGAGATGGTTGCTAATGAGATAATATTTATTTATATGGAAAATAAATTTACAACAGAGTGCAAAAAGCATGTAAGCAAGCATTATCTGCTTTAAAAATTCACAGTGAAACCATAGGGATGTGACCTGTTTCTTCAGAAACCACTTTCTCTATGGACACACAAGGAATGCCACACACACACACACACACACACACACACACACGTTTATGCACAGGTAAAGGAGCACTTTGAAATGTCATGGTGGATATTTCTTGTTATCTAATGACAAACATCCTACTATCTGCAAAAGGCTGCTGCTTTGAAATCAATTGCTAGCAAAGGCTAATGTTTTTCTTAATGCAGTCGAGTGATATCTGGTCTTCCCTACCACAGAATAGTGAAAGAAACTTCTGGAGTATCTTCCGGTAACCTTGACAGCTGACATGTTCATAACATTTCAGACTGACAGCTTACAGCAGGCTCTGGCCCAAGCACTGCAATAAATTGTGGCTGCATGGCAGGCGACCGTTTAGTTCCTTGCAGAAACACCAGCATTCTCAGGTTCTTGTTGATGTTTGGGCTGAAGCCTCCAAAACCACATTCAGTCCACCATGTCTTGGAAGAATCATCAATGTTGTCAGAACTTAATGTGATTCATAAACATACTTTGCTCCAAGAAACACATTGTGTGATACCTTGATGGTGACAACTATGACAATTTTTTTATGATTAAGTTGGCTGTGTTGAGACTGAGGGCAGTAATGCTTCGTCTGCGGTCAGACTTAAGTCTCCACAAAGCTTCTCCGTGTCCTGTCTAAATAGTGGTAGACAGGGCTGCAGGAGGCAAAATGTGGGGCCTTTGAAACACACCTCACCTTCTTTTGGCCTATACCCCCCTTATAGAGCCTTCTCATTCTCCTTGCCATCAACTTCGGAGCAGCAGAGGCGGCGCCGACAACTCTACTAACAGGGTGTCTTTTGTGGGGGTTGTAAGATATCGGTCTGCGTGGAGTTTAAATGGTAAAACTGCTCGTCTGTTTCTCACAATTTCCTTCTGCTTGCTTGAATGACTTACTAACATTTAAAAACATGTTTTCAAATGCAAGAACCAGGCTCTGTGTATCCATTTGAAGTACAAGAAGCACTCCCAGCATTCAGAACCGTCCAGACTTTGTCTCAGACTTTGGCCGTGGCCTGTCCTGTGCAAACAAAACCTGCATGACCTCTGTTGGTAATGGAATTTTACTCCCGTTCTCCATGGCTTTACTGGTGTTACTGGCTGACTCCTGTGACCTTTGAGTTCTTGACCTTCGATTGAGCTTTAGCCCCTTGAATGTGTTGAGTGACTGGCTTGCACACACAACCTCACATCTGCACCATGGACCCATATTCCAATAGTGGAGGGGAATATTTGGTTTCTTCTTTAAAGACTTTTAGACCTCGGAAGGGTATGTAAGAAACTTAAGCCACCACCTTCAAGACCATGAAAGTTAAGTTGAATTACACCTCTCCAAAAATGAGAGAGAAGCAGGCGTGGTGCTCAGTAGTAAAGCACATCCCCACTATGCACAAGGCTCTGGAATCTGTCCTAAGACCAGGGTGAGCAGGGAATGAAAAGGGATGATTTAGTCTTTCTCCCAAGAATGCTCCACCCAGTTCATCCTTTATTTTTCTGCGTCTACAATGGTTGTAGCCACAGCAGTGGTTACAAAGCCAGGGGCTAAGTGCTTCTTCATCCAGAGTCTCACTGAAGCCCACGATACTCTTTATGTGCCCTGCTACCCTTATGAGCAGGGAGCTTTCCTAACCAACAATCCCCTAACTCCCACATCAGTTGATGGCAAGGGATGAGTATTGTTTGTCTTCTATAATATCATTTAGTGTGATTTCTTCTCATTTACATTTATGCTAAATAGCAAAAGTCCCATTGTGTTTTGTTTTATAGTAGATTTGGTGCTACTTTCCTTAGTATTTTGTCATGTCTTTATAACATATGTGATCCTTTTTTACCATGCTACATGAAATTCTGAAGCTAGCACCTCTGTATTTTTCTGCTTTGCTTATGAAAATCTGATGAATACGTGTGTCATAGGCACACATTCTCTTCATTAATAGAGGTATTACTTCGAGTCTGTGATAATGTCCCACTGGAAACAAGCCTGCAGGAATGTTCATATTTTCAACAGGTTTTATTTGCTGAATTGCTCCCTCGTGCATTCTTTCAGAGTAAAGTAAGAAAAATGTGTTTCTTAGGCCTGACATTTGGGTTTTATTTTAAAACTGCCCATTGTTTTTATTCACAGTTACATGCACTGCTGCCTAAGGCTGCTTTGTAAAAGGACTTGTGCTGGAAACCTGTTGATCATCAAGTTCTCACTTCCAGCTTTTATGTTGGGCCCCCGGGTTGGGTTTGCTAGCTGAGCGATGAGTATAGACTGACAGCAGCCCATGCCTTGTTTCAACTCCTCATGACAGGACTGTGTACTGTGCTTCCCTGTCTCCTCTGGGCTTTGTGAGAATGGGTGTTGACTAGACTAATGTTTGTCATGAGAACTGGAATATAAAAGTTATGTCCACAGAGGAAGAATATATTTCCTTTTCATGTGAACTTGGAGGCAAAGGCTTTGCTATTAAAATGTATTGGAATATAGTTTTTTTTCTTTTTGCAAGTCAAGCTTTGTCTTATATGACTTGAAAAATGAGAGGGCCCCCAGTGGAGATATAGCACCATGGACCTAGACAGTCAGGGAAGCAGTTGCTAAAACAGAAACCAAACAGAAGCCTGGTCAGGTGGCTCAAGACTGCAGTCATTGTTGCTCAAGAGACTGAGGCCAGGGAAGACAGCTACATTCAAAGTCATCCCGGGCAATTTAGTGAAACTTTTTAATAAGAGGCTTGTGGTTTAGTGGAGTAGTGTGTGTAAGGCTCTAGGTTCCACCCCCAATACTGGAAATATGAAGAAAAAGAAAAGGAAGGATGAGGCTCCGGAGGCCACTTTCTCAGCGATGGCCAGGAGAGGGAAATGCTAAATGAAGGAAGGGGAGAGAACAGCATGAGTCCCGAGTGAGAATGGTATGAGTCAGAGGGAGATGGAGGGATTTCCTGTTACTGAGTCTGCATCCTCTCTCTTATTTTAGCTACTTCCTAAATATGTACACATGCCCACACACGCTAACGACAGCCACTGTCTCGTTGAAAAATGTCCTTTCAGGACACTGGGCCTGACCAGGATATCCAAGGGACTCGATGCAGTAGCATTTCTATATAATTAAGTGTAACCATTTGACAGACAGCTCATTAGAGACTGTTATGGTCTTAGTAAAAGTGCATCGATGTAATGGTTAGATTTGGCTGCATTCCTTAAACTGTGCATACAGTATTATGTTCCTGGTATACGTTCAATATTGCATCTGTCAAGGAAATTATGTCCTAAAATCAACAAGGAGGCAAAATTTCAGTCAAAATTGTCCTTTTAATCTTTTAGTGGCCTACACAAAAGAGCATATCTGGCTGTCTATATAAATTGTCCTGTACACTAATTCATAACTATATTGAGTGAAAACCCTTCGAGCAGACCCAACGAAAAGAGGGAAGAGAATATTTAGACTTAATCTTTAGACTCCTTAGTTCTATCAGTTTCTTCTTTGTTGCCGTGTTAACACCATGACCAAAGAAACTTGGATGGGAATGGTTTATTTTATCTTATTGGTTATAGTCTATTATGAAGGATTTGTCAAGGCGGGGATTCAAGCAGAGGTCATGGAAGACTACTGCTCACTGGCTTGTTTCTTATGAATTTCTGAGTTGTCTTTGTTTGTTTGTTTGTTTGTTTGTTTGTTTTTCAAGACAGGGTTTCTCTGTAACTTTGGAACCTGTCCTGGAACTGTCCTTGTAGATCAGGCTGGCCTCAAACTCACAGAGATCCACCTACCTCTACCTCCTGAGTGTTGGGATTAAAGGTGTGCACTACAACCACCAGGCATCTCAGTTGGCACTCATATACAATCTAGGACCACCTGCCAGGGGCAGCACAACCCACAGGGGATTGGGCCTTCTATCATTAATCATTGATCAAGAAAATTCCCCACAGACTTGCCTACAAGCCCATCTTATGGAAGTATTTTCTCAGTTGAGGTCACTCTTCCTCACTGACTAGCTTGTGTCAAGTTGACATAAGCCTAACTATTCCATTGATCATTCACTGACTTTGAAGTTCTTGAGATTGAAGTAGAGAGAGAAATTTAAGGACCAGTTCTTGCCTGCTCTCCTTTGGCTTTGTTCCATTTGGCTTTAACATAAAATCTCTATAATAGTGTTTAAAAATATTTGTCCACATGTGTGAGAATTAAATAAATGGCACATGAATATATGTAATTCTCTTTGTATTTCTCTGGCCACATCTTCCCCAGCTTTGACAGTCTCTTTTTTTGAGGTCATGTCTATATTCTCATTTTGGCTTCCAGCACACTCCTCGTTCTGGTTCAACATTTCAACTGCAGGTATGAACATGGAAGTTCCCTGAGGGCACACTAACATTCTCACATTCATCTTATCCTCTGCCTTTATAACTACCATGCCAAGAAATGGTGATACCACACTCTTAGGGCCACCCATGATCTGTCTTCTAGAAAAGTGGGAAAAAGCTTTCTCTCATCTTCTCCTCTCTCATCTCTTCTGGCATGGTATTAGTCGTCAGGTTTTTGAGGTAATTGCTTAATTGGTTTCCCTGCAATTTCACATTTCCCTTCAGTCCAATCTTGCTGCTGCCATAATTCAAGCAACTCCCTGCTTAGAAGCCCTTGATTAAATATTACCTATATGTAGAGGTGTCAGCATGGCGCCTCGGGTACCCATGCATGATCCCAATCCATGCTACTCCAAGTTGAGCCCTTCTGAAAGACTCTAGTGAAGCAGGTATGGTTGGCTTCCTTCTCACACTTGTCTTTGATCAGGGCCTTCAGTGTCATTTTTGTTATTATATGCTTCCTACCTTTGAAGGCCCACTTCACCTATCACCAATGTCATAAACACTCTACGAGAACTAATTAGGACCATTAGTTCCCCTACTGTCTCAATGTGTTTTAGCCTATCTCATGTACATTCAAATTGCATTGTATTTATAGTTGTCCCTGTCCTATTTTTACTCTCAAAAATTATGTATTATATATTCTTGCTATATAAAATAAAACACATATACAGACTCTCACAAAACATTTCTTGTATGTCTGTAGAGGGAGAGAAGACACATACTGTTCTTTTTATTTCCCTATATTGCTCAGCAAATGTCTTAAGTAGAATAGATGCTCAATAAAATTTAAAGGTCTATACGTATGGAATTGCACTGGACTGAAGGATTACCTTGGCTCCTGAAATGCTAAATGGGAGGACAAACGTATGTTTGGGCTGAAGTTGTAGAATTAACTATTCAGAAGTTAGTAATTTAGAGTAAATAATGAAGAATATATAAGCTTAAAAGTCATTGTAACAATAATACCATGTTCACCGGGTGTTGGTAGCACACGCCTTTAATCCCAGCACTCTGAGGCAGAGGCAGGCAGAGCTCTGTGAGTTCGAGGCCAGCCTGGTCTCCAGAGCAAGTTCCAGGATAGGCTCCAAAGCTACACAGAAAAACCCTGTCTTGAAAAACAAACAAACAAAAAACCCAAAAAACAAAACAAAACAACAACAACAA
Organism: Cricetulus griseus; assembly: GCF_003668045.3. Lineage (NCBI taxonomy): Eukaryota > Metazoa > Chordata > Mammalia > Rodentia > Cricetidae > Cricetulus > Cricetulus griseus. The sequence continues at coordinate 203,172,630 of NC_048597.1, read as the reverse complement.
CAAAATCCAATAATACCATGTTCATAGTAACAGGGACTATGGAAAAATTTGGCTAGAAAATTGGTAGTGAGTAGTCTTGTTGCCTCAGTAATTCTCCATATATGTGTTTCAGTTCAGAGAAAGCAACTGATTCATCTGCTGTAATTTAACCACCAGGATCGTTTCAGGAATGATGGGTAGAGTACTTGTGCAAGAGGAAAGGAAATACGATGCAGCATGTATATCCTGTTCTCTAAGGTCAGTCATCCACAGTCATGAATGATAGCTGGCACTTTGTTTCCAATGGTATTTTCATATAACACACACACACACACACACACACACACACACACACACACACACACAAGAGTGCGCAGACATACAGAGAAAGATACTTGACCCCATACTCCACTTCTTAAATATAATCAAGGCCCAGAAAATGAAGGAGCTCAAGTTTCAGGAGTTGCTTCTCTATTTTCATGTGGGTCCCAGGTATTGAACTCATGGTGTTAGGCTTGTGCACTTTCACTTGCTGAGCCATCTCACCAACTATCCTTAGTGACTTTTTCTTAAAAAGTATATAGAAAAGTAACACTAGTATTAAGAATCTTCATACCCAGTTTCAACAGTAATCATCTTTTGTTCATCTAAACCCTTACTTATTTTTTATTTTGTTTTATTTTGAAGTAATTCATGTGTTTTATATGTGTATCTAAATGATGAGTTTTCTAAAACATATCCATAAAGAATTAACAAAAATGAGTGCAATTAACATTAGTTTTATTCATAAGATCTGGCTAGTATATAAGCCATTTGATTTTAATTCTGTCACTAATTTGCATGTACTGCAATTTTTATTTACATTGACTTACTTTTGAAATGCAGATCACACATTATAATTGGTGGGGATCAGGCTTGCTTTAGTCTGTGGATGCTGTTCCCTTTTCTTATTTTCTGTGTTATTTGCCAAAGAAGCCATGACATCCACTCTGTTCTTCCCTATAGCAAGTCCTTTGTTAACCTAAATTCAAATAAAGTCTTGGAGACTACAGCTATTTGTGACTTAACACAGGAAGAAAAGGCAATAGAATTTATGGAAAGATAGAATGAGCAAGCCCTGTACTGTTTGAAGGGTAGCTTTTGCATTTGGAAATTTCTTTGGCATTAAACATACATTTATATGATCATGAGATTTCTAAGACAAGTGCATGAGCTGTTTCAGAAATTAATTTTTAAGACATCCCCAGCACTCATGTGACATAATATATAGGATGTCAAATCTCTGGGACACTTGGAGAGTAAATCCAAAGCCATGGGTTGAAGGTAAAAATGTTAGATTAGGTGTCTTCATTCATGATAAATTTCAAGTTTCAATAGCAATCAAATAAATCAGTACAGAAACATTCAAAAACACTAAAAATAAAACAAATAAGTTGCTCTTCCAATACAGAGGGCAAGAGAGGAGCAGAGAGTTCCTAGAAACTCTGAAGCAATGGGATGAGAACCCACGTGGGAAGGGCGGTTGGGCCCCAGGAAGCTGTATGAGCTATATGCCTCTTTCTTCTGCAGATATTCATCTAGCTGCATCCATAAGGTGCACACCTCGTCTGCTCCCAAGGCTCTCATCCCTCCATGATTATTTCTCTGAGCTCTTCTTTTGGCCTCATGGCTTCATGGATTCATGATTTTTATTTCTTGTCATTCTGGGCATCATTTTATCTGGGATTCTGCTGCTCATGGCTCTCTCTTTCTGGGCTGTGCTTTCAGCCACCTTCTTAGAGACTCCAGTGACCTTCCTCCTCCTCCCTGGTCTTCTTTGCAGAACAAGAGTACCCTCTCTGGTTTATTTAGTGTTTGTTCTCCATTGCTATCTTTTTCCTATTCTTTGCCCAGGTGGTAGCATCAGCTACGCAGACTCCAAACCTGCGAGCTATCATTTCCTGTCATCTCAGCACCCAATGGCCTCATCTCTCTTGCATGGGTCTATCATAAAGTGCTCCAAAAGCCCCACCTTGGTATCCTCAGCTTCTCCCTCATCTGGAGAGACTGTAATACTTTATCAGCAATTCTTCCTGTCAATGATCTCTCCCTTTACTCCGACCTCCACACTCCAACTGTGGCTTTTATTATTGTTTCACTTGTTTGTTTGCTTGAGACTCAATCCCCAACAGTAAGATGGACTGGCCTTGTATTCTTTATCCTGCTTTAGGCTCCCAATTGCTGAGGCTCCAGTCATAAACTGCCTCTCTCAGCTGCACACTGAGAACCTTTAAAACCTCTTAAGCAATGTACTTTCCCTTGCTTTTAATTAAAACAAACACAAAACAAAATAAATTAAAACAAAACAAAACTCCAAACTCCTTTAAATGCCTGGCCAGATTCCGAAGAAGATGAGACGTCTTGTTCTTCCACTGGCCCGTTTCTCGCCAGGCTCCTCCCATTGGGGGCTTCAGGTGATTGCCTTTCATTCGTCTGTGCCCTTTCTCGTGCTGTTCCTCCTCCTTGAAATAGTGACACCTTCTGTCTCACGTCTCCAACCCTTTACGATTCTACCGCCCTTCAAGGCAAAACTAAAGGTCATCTCATTAATGGGTCCCTGGGATGATGGAGCTGTTCATCTGTAGTGTTTCCACGGAGTTCCAAATGCCCTTATCAGGCCGGGAAGTACATTGTTAGTCCTCTAGCTGTTTCCACACTGCTAGGAGACCTCTTTTACATCGGGGTCCTTGATTTCCTCTGATGAACACAGGGCCGGGCATGCAGTGAGCATGTGTGTACTGTGATGTAACTGAAATTGCTCCTTGTGACTACAGTGTTCAAGGCAGAGCTCAGGCATCGCTTTTGAAGATTACCTTGCTGAAATACATGTTACATGAAATTGCTGCTGGAAGCACCCGACTAGGGAGTAGAGCCATTGTTAGGAAACTGCAGTAAATACCAACCAGCAGTTTCCCTTAGGGCAGCTGTGTGGAAAGACACAGCATATCATTCTGTGTGCGGGAAAGTTACCACTTTCCAATTAAGAAAAAAAGAAGACAATAGGCTAGCAAGATCTCATCATCCGAGAGGCATCATTTTGCTTTCTGCTCATTTTCTCTTCTCTCATGTGGAACAGATAAATGAAACTTTGGGGACCCGGATCGCTAGGAAATGATGTAGCTGCTGGAATGAAGGAGTCACGAAAGTCATTTTTTGACCTTAATACTGTGGCTCCCAATTACAACACCCTTTCAAGAACTTGAGTATTGGCATGCAATGAAGTCTAGCTCCAGAACCTCCTGCCTTTACACCTGTACTTTGTACCTTGTACCTTGTAAATGCTTGTTTGTGGTTAGCATTACCTCAGGGGATAGGCTTAAAACCTTGAGAGTTTATGAGCAGTTTAAAGATTTTAAACTCTTTATCATTTCACGAGAAGCAATAGAGGTCTTCAGATAACTGATGCCGTCCCTCTGGTGGCTTCCCTTCAAGTTGCTACAAAAAGAAGCATAAGCTAAAAGCAGAATGACTGCATCCTATGGTAGGGCAGAGCTGTGCTGTATTGATAGTCTTCATTTGGGTTCTGCAACTCCACTGTCTCTTTGTCTGTGGACAAATTACGTGCCCATGGCCTTGGTCTCTCTATCTGTAAAATAGGAATTGTAATATTTACTTCATAGGGAGTTGTGAACTAAATGAAGTTATTTTTAAATAGCCAAGAGCAGTGCCTAGAACATAGCATTGGGAGTGCTTATAAAATAGGTATCTAAGGCACTTAAGGAATAGTGTGCCTGAGTCACATGGTTGAGCTTTAGTACTAAAAAAATGTTGAACACTGTAGCCTGGTTGGTTTCTAATTTATAACTTTTTGGAGCATCACTATATATTTCCTTGTTTGATATTTAGTGGTCTACTCCGATGGAAAGGGGTGATAGATGCAGCTCTTGAAATCTGCATGAAGTGACAAGATGATCATGGGCTAGCCCTCAGAGACTGTAAGCAAGCCCCCAATTAAATGCTTCTTTCCTTAAATTTCCTTGGTCATGGTGTCTCATCACAGCAACAGAACGATGACTACGAGAGCATCAAAAGCAGTGTAAGTATGCATCTGAAAGCCTCAGGTATACACTGAGAAAATGGAGTAATGATGTCACTTTGTGACATCACAGTGTGACACTGATGGGCCATGAAGTTCGTTCTAGAGAATGAAACTTACAGGCTCTAAAAAGTAACTGTTACTTACAGTTGGGAAGAATATACTATTAAAGTTTGTTGGTTATACAGGAACTGATTTTATTACTCTTCAGATATTGAAATTCACACATTTATACACACAGGTATGTATACTTCCCATGTGAAATTCCCAATGCTAGCCTGTTAGTGAGGTGTTACAACTTCAATTTAAAATATTGTCATCTGAGCCAGAAATGCTAGGTGCCTCTTATCTCATTCAGTTCTCTGAACACAGAGGTATGAGAGTCTGGAGTTTGAGTCATCCTGTACCACACATCAAGACTTTGTCTAAAAACCCAATGAAAACAAAACAAAAAAATTTCTCTTTATTTCTACTATAATACATATTTTTGAGGAGTGTCAATTACCAACTCAACCAACATAACAACTTATTTACTTCAGTAATAGTATCATAGTGCCAAGATAAAAACAAGACATTAATGAAAACAATAAAACCCCTAGCTTAGCATCCAAATGGTTTTGTATATTTCCTCTGCATCACTATGGGGATTTGCAATGATTTTGTTCTGGAAACTCTATAGTCTGTGTGTTGCTGAGTAATTGCTGAGTGATAGGTAGTTTGGTTCAGTTGTTTTTACCAATTTTCAGTTTGAGGGCTGATAATTTAAGTTCATAAGAGAGTAATCCTTTAGCTGTTAGTTTTTCTTGGTTGCTATCATCAATTAATAGGAGAAAGATCTATTTTTCCAGAGACTAAAATATAAAGCAAATGGCCCAATTTTCAAAGTTCTTCATGTTATCTATAAAAACATCATCCCTAATAATGCCATTTATTGTGACTATATATATGGAATATCATTGAAATGCCATGTACTATAACAATATATATATATATATATATATATATATATATACATATATATATTGTTCATTGTAATTTAGTACTAGCAGAATCTTGACATTTCATAAATTTCATTATATATACTTGATAATCAGCCAAACCATCTTCTAGTCTTTCAAGTTTTGAGTTAATTTTGATGTCTTTTCTAATGTGCAAATGATTTTTAAAATTATAAAATTTAGCATCTTCTTAAGAATTCAGTGTCTAATCAAACTTCATTGGGAGGCTGAGTCAGAAGAACCACAAGTTCAAGGCCTGCCTGGATTATACAGTGAATTTGTAATATAAATGATGTTGATAAGTGGTCATCCACTGTTTGCACTTTTTGAGAGAAGACTGTAGGACCAAGGTGGGTTCCCTTGTCTCAAACACAATATGTTTATCTTAAGTGCCTTCCAAGAAGAGACTGCTTGACTTGGTACAGGTAGACCCCTGAATCTTTGTCTCTAATATAGAAGGGAGAGAAGAGCTCCCAAGTTGATGCTGTTCTGCATCAACCTGTTGCTTCTGTGTTTGTTCATATGGCAACCTCACCTGAAGGGAAAACAATTTGCTGCACTCTGGACTCAACATCAGCTGATTAGCTGGACTGGATGTCATAGCTCACAATTTAATATTACATTCTATTTTTAAGTCATTCATTTACTTTTCCTTGCTACATGCTTAATTCACTTATTTGAAATCAAAAGTCCAGCGGTCTTGTATAACTTCCCAGAACAGCATGGAGTTCAAGGCCAGCCTGGACAACTTAGTGAGACCCTGTCTCAAAATTAAAAAAAAAAAATTCTGTGTGTTTCTCTAGCATGGTCTTGACCCCTTTGCTCATCATTCCTCCCTCTCTATAGCTGGATTCCAGGAGTTCAACTCAGTGCTTACCTGTGAATCTCTGCTTCTGCTTCCATCAGCTAACTATATAACCCACAGAATGTAGCACTTGCCAAGCATACACAAGACCTAAGATCTTAGTGCTCCCAAAAAAATAAACAAAATAAGTCAGCATGTCAGAATTTATGTTGTTGAATAGTCTGAGGTATATAGAACCATAGCCAGCTTGTCCCATTATGACTTAGAGATTCATTACCAAAGTCTTTAACTTTGCTTCAAGGATTGCAGGGCAATTCTCTTGGATGTTACCATTTGCAATGTCACCACTTGAATAAAGCATGTGTACACATGTTCTTGAAGCTTTGTTGGAATGCTGGGTCAGTGTAGACTTGTTTCCTATACCTTAGAATCTTTAGTTTAATAAATAGAAAGTCTAATGCACAAAGCCCCCTTTTAGAGATTTTTAAAAATAATGTTGAATGAATATTAGCTCAGAACTTAGGAATTCTGATTCATTTTCTTATTTTTGTTTGTTTGCTTTTGAGACAAGGTCTCATCTAGCTTAGAACTCACTTTGTAGCTAAATATATAACTTTGAGTTCCTGACCATCCTGCCTCTACCACACTTATGCTGGGAGTATAGGCATGTGCTGCCATGCCCAGCAATGAATTCTGACCTATATGTTCCACTAACATTTTATACAATTTCTGGAAATGTGGATGATTTTGTACTCATTTCAAATGAAATGACTGAATTGTTTTGGACTGAGATTTTGCATTGAGCTCTAAGATACCTGACTAAAAGACAAAATAGAGTCAGTCATGCTAAACTTGCAAGTCACCAGCTGGAGGTAAGTTATGCGACCTTCCCAGAAATTAGCAGAATTGAGAAATAGCTGGGCCTCCCAAACAGGCCAGTAGGCCAATTAAGGCAAAAGATTTCTAACCTAAAGTAACCTGATGCTAGGCAACCAGCTATTTTTTTTTTCTGTTTTTCTGGCTGCCTGACACTACCTTGCAAAAAATATTTTTTTTATGACCAATCCACTTGTTTTGGCTTTCTTGGGGCTTTTTCAATCTATAAAAAGCAGTCTCTGTTCTGCCAATCAGAACATTATTCTGTTTTATGGAATGAAATATTGCCTATTCCAGAACTGAATATAAAGCCAATTAAGATCATTAAACTAAATTGTTGTAATTTTGCCCCTTGACACCTGAGAAATCAAGTGGGCACTTTTCTATGCATTCATGTAATTTTCAGATTATGAGAGTTGTGTTAGAATGATATTCACAAAGGACACCCAGGTTTACAATTACAACACATTTCAATTGCAATTCATTTCAAATGAAAGGAAATGTCATGTTCTACGTGACATTTACATAAAGTGTTAGCTCTTTAGTTTTAGAGCAGAAATTCAAATTCTTGACTGGAAACAAATATGCTGTACTTGAGATTTCCATTTCATGTCCCACAGTAATTACAGAACACAGTCAGAGAGTACAGTATGAAATTGAAAAAATAACTGAAAGAAAGGGTGTTGAGCATTCTCACTATAAAAAAGTATTCAATATTTGAGATAATACTCTAAATAGTCCAACTCAGGTTTTGTACCATGTATAGATATATGGAAATAACATTTTGTGCCTTATGTATATGTCTTTTTATTGCTTCACAATCAAAAGCAATATAAATCCTGGCATGATAGCTCATTCTTGAATCTCAGCTCTTGGGAGACTGAAACAGGAGGATGTCGTAACTGAGACTAGCCTGGGCTACATGCAGAATTTCTGGCCAGGTGAGACTACAGGGTGAGACTCTGTCTCAAAAGGAGAAAAGAGTCTGTCCCTCAACAAACATATTCTCATTACTTCATGTTTATTATTTGAAATGTAAAGATATCAAAATAAAAGACCTAAATCATTAAAAACATATGTAAATATATTACATAAACATATATTGGGGCAGAGATTTATTTGATTTATTGTTGAAGGGGCCAGAAAGAGGACACACTGGGTTAAAAAAGATTCCAAAGAAGGCTGAATAATTTAGGTACAAAACAGGAAACTGAAGTCTTCTTTACACTGATTTCAAAACGTTTATGTTATTTTATATGTGTGTGAGTGCCTGCATGGATGTGTGCGCACATCCTGTGCGTCTAGAGCCTATGGAGGTGAGAAGTTGTCACATTCCCTGGAACTGGGTTCAGGTGGTTGTGAACCCACTGATATGGGTGCTGGGAACTAAACCTGGTCCTCTGCAAGAGCAGCAACTGAGCATAACTTCTGAGTCATTTCTCCAGCCCTGTTTATTTTTTCTATAGGGAGGTAGTTGTTTATAATTCCAACAGGTCAAATTTATTTATAAATTGTCAATATTCTGCAAGCTGATGACTAACATCACAGAGTCATAACTCTAATCAATATAAACTGCCAAAAAATGACATATGTCCTAGTCAGCTGACCATTAACAGTGTTCCCATAAGGCAATAGAAGGAGTAAGGGAAGCCTCAATGAACTCTGGTTCTACTAACTCTTTAATGATTTAAAAGTCACAACTTATATTCCCAGTAGCTTTGCTGCACTAACACTAACACTAACACTAACTACCCTTTGTGTTATGATAATGATTACCTTGGTGCTTCCTATGGATTTGAACAACACTTCTGCTGTAAACAGACTCACTTGGGCCTGGCAATGCCTGGTAGGTGCCTAGAGCAGGAAGAAAAGACCTGGCATTTCTGCCTTCATGTTGAGTCTGTCCCTTTTGAGGCCCAAACCTTTCTGTCAAATCCTACACAATTTTGCATGTTACCTGTTGAGCAACTGAGAAATGTTTCGTCCCTAACTATATTAGAAGGTTAACTGGACCTAAACTGGACTGTTCTTTCCCTCAAATGCCCTTCAAGTTAAGGACAACTAACAGCCACCATGATCAGAAACACCAGACCACGAAAACAATGTGAAGAAGTGGTATTTCTTTTCCAACAAAGGTGTTTAACTAGAAATAAGATAGAATAATCCTTAAACATGCACTAAGTATTTTTGGAAATAAAAATTAGATACAATGTGAATATTTAATTAATAAAGACAGAAATAAAGAGATTGCCTTCTCTGACTTTCTAGAATTTGAAATGTTTATGTTTGCAGATTTCCAACTGATACCATTGTTTTTTCCTTCCTACCACTTACTCTTAGTCACTTTCTAAGCCTGGCCTGGGGGCTGTCTTTAGTTCCTTACCTGTAGATGGTCCTCAGCAGACCATCACCTTCTTGCACTTAAGAACTCAGATATGTAACAAATAAGAGTCATTTATTGTTTTTTTAGTTCATTTGCAGACTTTCAGTAATATCTTACATTTCTATTAAAAACAACCTGGTGGTACAATTTAGTACCATTTCATAGGATTGATGTGAAAAAGGATCACTTAGGTTCAGGAGTTTGAGGCACATCTTGACAACAGGATGAGGATTGGATAAATTGAATAAATAAAAACAAGTAATGTAGAGTTGGCACACTGTGTCCTTTTAAACCATGTACATTTAAAGATGTAGATTTTATGTGGAGAGCATATTTGAGAGTACCTCTCCAAGCAGCAGTTCCTAAGATACTAAAGAGATTTTCAACAGTTTGTTACTCAATAGGATTATGGTATTTTTGTACTTATCCAAGTTGGTTCTTATTTTACTTTTTAGGATAACACATTCTTTAATGTGTGAAAGAAAGAGTGCCTTAAACCCTGAAGGAGCATACCTCACATTTTTGCCTGTTTCCCATTTCAGCATCAACTCACTACTTTCTGCTAGGCTAACACTTCCCCTATTTTGGTCTACTCATTACTTGAGAAGCTGCCTGCCATGGCCATCATTTCTAGAATGTGACCTGTACAAGGTTTCACACCTCTAGGAATGTTTGAGATGCTTAGTAATACATCAAAGCAATTTCCCAAAAAACCTTCCTGGCATGCCTGAAGAGGGGGACCTAGAACCCTGTGGGGGTTCAAGATTGTGAGCTTAGTGTAAAGGCTATGGAAGTCTATTATTGGTACCCAGTGTTTCTTACAGATGCATGCTTTTTCTTGTGGAGCTTGGTGCCTGAGCATGATGCTAAATATGAGGGTTAGTGTTTGCTTTTACAGATGCTTCTCTAAGATGTGTTCTCAAATATTACTCCCTCCCCTCCCCACCTCTACACTACCCTCCCCTTTTACTGTCTCCAGTGAGATTTCAGACTTTCTCAGCATTTGAGAGAAGTAAGTTAAGGCTTGGTTTTCTTTTATCTCCTCCCTGCTCACACTCCACTGAAACCAGCCTCTATCTGGCCAGTATGGAACTTCTGTCCTAGAAAAACATAGTTCATTTTTCTTCTTAGATATCTATGATAGTCCTAGAATCCACCAGGGATCATGAATGATCTCTGATGCCCAGTTGTTTGGAATGGTACTCTTGACAATAGTTGAACAATGATGGGATTATTTTCCTGGTTATTGGACCAAAGAATACACCCCCGTGCCAAAAGAGGAAGAAGACCAGAGTTGCATAGGAATAATGGGAATGAAAATAGCATAGTTAAAATTGATTATTAATAGGATCCTTATAGAAAATCCAATAGTTGGAAAGGGAAAATTCATGAAGGACAAAGAGAAAAGTAAGTAGTCACAAAAGAGAGGTTGATTAGTGTGATTTTGAATAAGATGATGGAAATGCACAAACTGAAACCTTCTTAGGGAAGACTTTCTGGAGGACATTATTACACTTTGTTTATGTTAATGGATGACATCCACTGTCCCACTTTTGCTCCCCCTGCCACCTCTGCCTTCTTTTCCTTCCCTCCCCTAACTTCCTTTTCTCGTCTCTTCCTAATCCTCCTTTTCTTTTTCAGGGACTCTTCTGTTCCAACTCATGTCAATGGCACACGGCTTCATGTGGGAAGGGGGCAGGCATGACATTTGTCATTTTAGGGGCGGAAATGTTGGTATCGACTATACCATTCATAGTCCTGGGACAATAGTTTTCAACATGTTAATTCAAGAGCATTCAAATGTTTCTCTGGAAAATATAGTGAAATAAAAATTCTCAAGGAGGTCCTTTGCATTTGAAAAGAGATTCAAATTAAGGCACCACTAATCACATAACATTTGAAATAAGAAGGAGTCATTCATTTCTCCATTAGGAGAGAGAGTGAGGTGTTGGAGAAAAAGCATTGTGGCATTTACTTCAGGCATGGAATCTAATGATGACTTTGTTATGGAGCCTCTGAGTTTGGAATGCTCAGCACACATAACCTAAGTCCGTGAGTTAGGGAAGGAACCTCTCACCAGTATCAAATGGCAGTTAGGTCCTTAGACATCCATGTCACCTTTCTGTGCCATTTCCCCATCTGTGATACCTCATTCTGCATATCTGTATCCTTGACTATAAGGAGACTACATGTGTTTCTACATGTGGGAAGCTCAGAGTAGTGCCAGACACACAGCAACAATCAATAAATTGTTAACTTTTCCCAACTTGAAGGTTTACTGTTTATTTTGTGTTGTGTTGAGACAGTCCTGATACTAAATCCAGGTTGGCCTTAAACTACAGAGTCCTCCTGCCTCTGCCCTGGAATTGCAGGAAGAACTAAAAGGCTTGGCTTTAAAGCTCTACTTTGCTGAGGAAACACGTGTTTCCTCAGCACGTGTTTCCTCATCTGTTGGGAGTGATGCTCCCAACTCTACAGGACATGTGCCCCGAGATGACGAACAGCTGGAGGGTGTGGAACTCTCCGAATCAAGTGAAGCAATGAGCTTACTGGGTACCTAGTTGATTCCCGAGTGGTATCTTCTAGAGTATGTATAATAATTTCAGTCCTGACAGATCTTCATTCAGCATGTTTTACTTTACCAATGAAAGTTATTTTCTAAACATCATTTATATTAGTTAGTGAATATGCTAGGAACGATCTCTTTAAAGAGCAGAAGGGCTTCTCAGACACGTAGGCAATGTATATTTTTTGCTGGAGTCTCCTAACACTAATAAACATCTTTTGGACACAGAATAAAGTTAATGCACACACACACACACCACAGTGTTTATCCTTAAAGTCACTGAGTGTGGAGATAATAGGACCACTTAGCAAGTGTGGAGTGATGTTCAGGACACAAATCAACTCTGATTATAAAGTTTCCTGCTAAGCTCAGTTTTCACACCAGAACCTACTGGCATGTTTATAAATTAGGGTCTGTGTTTAATATTTTTATGATTTTTCTCATTACCAATCAAGCTGTATTGAGTTAACTTGGGCATTGGGGTAGTATTCATAAAGTAAAATATTATTAAAGAAGATAGTTTATGTAATAAGAAATCAATCATGTGAGTCCTGCAAAGAATTTTAAATCTCATTAAATCAAAGTTACAATCTTTCACATTCATGTAGAGAATTCTTTTAAAGGGGAATGTTAAGAGCAGACTGGGGAGAGTTGTGTGTGTGAAGCATATACATACAGACTTCTGAGAAAGAAGCAATAGATATTTGAGAAGTGGTCACAAAACATGGAAGCATAAATCCATAGACTATGTTTCCTTCACATGAAATAGTCAACTAGGACAAAATATAACTGAGTAAAAATGTTAAAGAGGTCAAAGCAAATGAACTAAAAATATATACAAATAATGCAAAACTAAAGAGAAATTTTATTTTAAATCTTTTCCTACACTCCTAGGTTAGAGCAAAAGTGTAAAGTAGTTTCAACACACCCCATAGCTCATTTCCCCATTGTTAGCATCTTACACATCTGTGGTGGTACATTTTTCATGATTAAGAAGTCAGTTTTAATATAATATCAATAACTAAAGTCTGGGCTCTGTCCTGGTTTTCCTAGCTTTTAATCTTGTGCCCCTCCTCTGCCTTGGAACACCATACCACACCCTTTTCTTGGATGTGGTGGGTTTTCATACCTGTCTCTGCTTTGGATAACCATGACCACTTTGAGGTGTCTTGTAGATACCTCTTACTGAGATTTGCATCATGGTTTTCTCATGATCAGACTGGATTCTTGGGTTTGGGAGAGAAGCCTGAGAGATCAAGCGCTGCCTTGTTAAGTCCTGTCAAGGACTGACTGTGAACACACTTCCTCAGTATATGTTGGCCTTAGTCATCTGCCTGAGACTGTGTTTGCCAGGTTTCTCCACTCCTCTCTTCCCATATTATTCTCTTTGGAAGACTGTCACTCTATGAATCCCATGTGTAAGGGATGAGGAAAGACTCTTAATCCTCAACAACTATAAAGTAATGCATAAAAATTTACATACAGAAAGGAGTATTTTTTTCACTTAAGTATGTAGTGTGAACACATTTTTTCATGCCAGTAAATGTATTTCTACAAGATGGCAACAGCTGCAATAATTCCATGGAGCTAATTCACCACTGCCAACTCAGCTGTCCAAAGCTGGCTCTGGATACAGAGAGCTAAAGCCTAAGACACAGAGGCACACTTTTCATAACCTCATGCTTGGTGCAGCAACCTTGTGGGGAAGGTTGTTAACCTTGCTTGGAATCTCCATCAGTTTTCGAGTTCTATTATCTAATTTCATAGTAAAAAGTCAAGACACACCAAGCTAATAATTAGTAATTTAAAACACCTTTAAAGCATATTCCAGGGGCAGAAGAGATATAGGCTAAGCTCCAATATTTTCAAAGTAGATACTTCAGAAAGAAGCCAGCCATGTGTGATGCTGGATTTTCTTGCCGGGCTCGGCTTCTACCGACTGAAGCCATTTACAACACAGTAGAACAGAGGTTATCTTGAAGACGTTTGCTGAGTGAATGTGCAACCATATCCTTATAGAGAACAGATAACCTTAGTTTATGGCTCTGTTGGACATTAACTAGTTTTAAATCTAACCCAATAATCCTATCCTAACATTTCTTTGTCAGAGTTGCCTACTTTTTCAAATGGTCTTTGGACCAGTTTTGAGAACTTAGCGGTTTATTCATTAAACAACACATCCAAATCTTTAATGCATGCTCAATTCATATTTGCTCAAGAATTTTGATTCACCTTTCTGGCAATTATTCTTCAATAACACTGCATCATGAATGTTATCTGTACTGATATTTCAGTCCTGCTGTGAGATCCTGAAACATGTAGCTTGTCCTAGCACAACATCGTTTGCTCTTGGTTGAGATTCCTGTATCATCTAATAGTCCATCGTCTGGTGTCACAGGCTCCTTTTATGAATGCGTCCTGTAAAACTTGTAACTTGATTAAAGGATTAAGTCAGACTTTCCATTCTCTTTTTGTAAAAATATGACTGTAACTGAAAAGTGCAATTGAAATAAACTACACAAACTAAAATTATTATTAAAATCTTGAAAACATTATTGCATCTGATTTCTGTCCTACGTTTTGACTTTATACAGTGGTTGGAAGTCAGAGCTCACGGTCCAGTCTGACTTATCGCCTGCATTAGTTAATAAAGTTTACAGCTGTGTTTGTCTTCCATTTGTTGTCTCTAACTGCTTTGGGCAACAACTATAGGTCTGAGTGGTTGCAACAGAAGCCTTCTAGCGCACAATCCCTAAAATATTTAGTATTTGTTTTCTAACAGCAAAAAAAAAAAATGTCAAACTTCATTTTGTCTATGATTTTTCATAAGTTTGGTTAATATTTTATTACTAGACAGAAGGCATCAGGCGGCAAATACCCCACAATAGCAAAAGCGATCCTTTATCTTCTAATGCGGATGCTTTGGAAATAAGCCTAATCTACTCCTTTTCTATTATTTTATTGCTCAACATTAGTTTTTTTTATCAAACTTGATATAGTTTGAGCAAGCCATTCATCAGCTAGTCTTACATAATCAAGCTTTCTAAAATATTTAAATTATACTGTTGACAATAGGTTCCAAGTCATAAAATATTTCCCTGGGTCAGTCTGGCAAATAATCGCCTGCCTTAGGCACATAATGGCTTTGCTGAGTGAGGAGCTGAGGAAGCTTTTGTCATTTTGCTCTTCTCTGATGAAGTGATGGCATTAGGAGATGTGTTCTGGGAAATATTTATGAAGCTGCATTTGGGACACAGGAGACAGATTTTATATTAATGTCAGGATAGAGAACAAATACAAGTTTTCTGATATTCAAAATTTCAAAAATCTTTTATTTTCACAAGTTGGTCATTTTTGGGAAGGGAAACCTCTGGTAGCATATGATGTAATGCATCTTCTGTCTTTAGAGCTCAGCTCATACTGATGGTTGCTTGATTAATTCTCAATTCACCAAACCATCTTCTGTCTACAATTCTTTGTTTAAAAAGAAAAGCATATATAAATCTGTTGGCTCTTGCTTCTGTTGAAAAGCTTCCATTCTCTGTTCTGGGCTTTGTGCCTTCTGGACAGATGCTAACCAAGGGTTTCTCTGGGGCCAAAGGGTTGAGTGATGTTTAAGATAAAGTGCACAAGATGATGCCATGGGAAGCTTGTCATTGTACTCATCTTTCTTTCTGTCTGACAATAGACCTGAACATGACAGAAAACTAACAGAGATGATGCAGGGCATCCACAAGCAACTCAGGCATGTAAGGAGCAGATCCAAAACTGTAGGATTAGTTGACCCAGCTTAGGGCAGTCACAACTGTTCCTGAGGCTTTGCACTAGCCCTTTCTCTCCATACTCTATCCCCAGGGGATTTCTTACTTGCATTGACCCCATGCTTCCTTAGGTTGATGCCCAAGGGAGACCTCTGGGTTGGGGCTCTCTAGCATCTGAGCATTGACTCTGAGAGTCAGAGTCAGCTGGATTTATATAAATTCCCCGCAAATAATTGCATTTTGAGAATTCATAATTGACTATAATTATCTTTCATATCTGCAGGGGCCTCTTTCTTGAACTCAGATATCTTCAGGTTGGGAATGTTTAGGAAAAGTGAAAATTGTATCTGCACTGAACCTGTGCAGATTTCTTTCCCTAGTCAATTATTCCCCAAACAATAGAATGTAGCATCTACTTACACTGCATTTATGTGACTCTGGGTATGATATGACAAGCCACCTAGAGTTGATTTAAAGTACACAGAAGAATGTGCATACATTCTGTCCCGATACCTAATTTGATATATGGGATTGGAGCATCTGCGAATATTTTTGTCTCCCACAAGCATACTGAAGGAGGTCTATATTCCTAGTTTGTTCCTTCCATGTCAGAGCCTTGGCATCTGCTGAGAAATATTTTAATAATTCAAAGTCATATAAATGACTGGCTTTTGTGAGACCTAGTAAGTTAGCTTTTAAGATTTGTCAATTTAAGGATCACATTGGAAACCAGGGCCCTCACAATGCTCTGGCTTGCCCACTGTATGCCATTTGAGACTGAGACTTCAAATCAAGCTTTAAGACTTTTAGTTCCTAAGTCTTTTTGTTTTCTCTCTCTTTTTTTCACTCAGAGAGGGAAGGTGAAAAGCTAAGGAGCACTTCGTGGACTTTGAGCCTTGAAGAAAGAAGGCCTGTAGCCTGTGCTTGCCAACACACACTGCTGCCAATCCAGTGATGGGGCCGAGTTCATCTTGTCAGTCTTGCAAAATCAGAGTATTTATTTGCTTAATTGGGTGAGTGATGCAATGCCTCACTAAGTAATGGTTACAAAACTCATTTGGATAATTAAGATAGTTTTGTTTAAAGAGGCAAATGCAGGAGCTATAACCAGAGCTAAGCTGATGCAAAGGAGGAAATTCTAGACCAATCTGCTCCTTTTTTCTCATTCCCATTCTGGTAATACCCTCAGTTTTCATTGCCTAATGATACGGCTTGGGTTTTGTTGACTTGACCCTTTCCTCTGTTTCTATTAACGTTTAACCTGGAGACAAGTGCCTTCCTTCAGCTCACAGAATTTGGACTTTCAGCTGGAATGTTGCTCAGGGAGCACCCACACTCAGCTTTAGGGACAAGTCATTCTTGCATGTTGGAAAGAGACAGCCCTTGTCAACTCATAATCTCTCTTTTCATCCATGCACAGGTATGCTTGGGGAGATTAAGATAATGACTGCATGTGAGCCCTGATGTTAGGCTGTAAAAGATACTTGAACTTGACAACAACAAAACGTAAATTACACAAGAAACAAAAAAGGAATGACTGATAATTTTCTAAAGTCAACGATATAGAGCAGCTCGAAAATGAAGGTTATTCAGATAAAGACAGCTTGGCCGGCTGGCAGACACTGTGTTTGAGTTTTGTTCCTGTCAGGGAACTCTCTGAAAGGTGCCAGGCCTAATGGAATTTAGATAAAGACCTTCTCATTCCAGCTGAATTTCAACATTCCTTGGTGTCTGATTCATTCCTGTAATATCATCAAGCTGATAGAATTTCAGAAGGGCTTCGACATTTTTAAGAGTCTCTGTTCCCGAGGAAGCTGTCACTGCATCTCAACCGGGTGGTTAGCAGAAGAGAGGGAGAATCATAGTCATGCCAGGCAGGTGAACCTGAGAGGTACTGCAGAATGGAAATTTCCAAGGCAATTACATTCAGAGCCAACACGAATCAGCTGAATCGGGTATCTCCACTGTGCGGAGTTGATGCAGCTCGGAGAAAGCTTCCCCTTTTGCCTCAGAAGCTTTCTTTCCCTGTCAGTATTAATATATATATATATATATATATATATATATATATATATATATGCCATGCTTTCATATATATATATGAAAGCATGGCCAAAAAAACAAAAATCCAGTCAATGCTTTTAGTGAGTGGGTCAACTAGCTCTTTTCCAGTGTGGTGCAAATTGCAGAGGGCATGGTAGGAATCATGAAATGGATAGAGAATGATGACAGACCAAGGCAGGCGGTACATGAAGGGCAGGCAAGCTGGGGCAGGTCACTGCAGTGTGGGAAGAGGAAGCAAATAGATGGATATTTTATTACTTACTTTCCTATTGGTATGATAAAACACTATGACTAAGACCAGTTATAGAAAAAAGGCTTTATTGGGGCTTAAGGGCTAAGAGTCCATGATGGCCGAGTGAAGGCGTGGCAGCTGAAGCCAGAAGATGAGGGCTCCCATCTTCAAAACACAAAAATGAAAC
The DNA here is from genome assembly GCF_003668045.3 of Cricetulus griseus. Taxonomy (NCBI): domain Eukaryota; kingdom Metazoa; phylum Chordata; class Mammalia; order Rodentia; family Cricetidae; genus Cricetulus; species Cricetulus griseus. The sequence goes on along the minus strand of NC_048597.1, from coordinate 203,154,704 downwards.
ACAGAGAAAACTGAGTCCAAGACTGAAACCTCAAATCCAGCCTCCAGCGATGTATTTCTTCCAAGGACATATTTCCTAAGTCTCCCAAAATAGTGTCACCAACTGGGAGCCAAGTTCAAATGCCCGAGATGAGAGGACAGGAGATGTCCCCTTCACAACATTACAGATGAAGTAGAGGAGAAGCACTATGTAAGAAAGTGTCAGAAGAGCTCCCCGGGCATGCAGGGTCTTCATACTTACAGCACAGCATGGGCCAGCAGCAGAAGCTGGTGTATCCACAATCACCACCCTTGCAAGTCCCAGAACCACTGAGGCAGCACTGCCATCTAAAAAGCTCCCAAGGGACTCAACTGCACGTGGAGGTTGCAAAGCACTGTGCTTTTGAGACAAGATCCCCCTAGTAGGGTTGGCTAGCCTGGCATCCCCGATCTTACCTCCACTTTCCCAGGGCTAGAATCACCCAGCTTGTGTGTTTAATCTCCCGAAGGATTACCTGGAATACAAAGCACTCTGGATTCCCTGGAGGTCATTTGATCCACATCTAGGGTGCCCCCTCTGCAGCACAGAGTTACTAGGCAAATGGAGAACTGAATTAAGAGTTAAGGAATGTGGCTTAATTTAGTAGCTATTTTAGCAGAGAAAGGAGAATAAGCCTGGTCTCTTGCTATGGGTAAGAGTCTGTCTTAGGGGTTTTATTGCTGTGGTAAAACACCATGGTCAAAAGCATCTTGGGGAGGAACGGGTTTATTTCAGCTTACAACTGTCAGGTCACACTCTATCACTAAGAGAGCTTAAGGAACCCAAGGGAGAAACCTAGAGGCAGGAGCTGATGCAGAGGCCATGGAGGAACACTGCTTACCAGCTTGTTCTGCCAGGCTTTCCAAGCCTGATTTCTTATCCATCTCAGGACCACATGCCCCGAGGTGGCAGCATCCATGGTGGGCTGATCTCTTCCACATCAGTTATTAATTAGTAAAATGGCCTGCAGATATGCCCACAGAACAATCTGGTGTGAGCATCTTCTCAACTGAGTTTCTCTGGTTCCAGATAACTCTATCTTGTGTCAAGTTGACAAAACTATCAAGTACATTGTCTTTGAGTGGCTAGAAAGATGAGTATATGTTTGCGATAGTTAAGTAATGGTTTTGGACAGGTAGGGACATGCAACATTAGGAAACTTAGAATCAAATGTCACAGAGTTTAAATCTTTATCTTAGTGAAATTTTAGGTTATTGGTTATGTTAGAACAGGGCAATATTTCTTAGTTTTTTTCAGTAGATGGAGAGAGCTTAGCGTTAGTGAAGGGACAGCTAGTTCATAAAAGATCATTTGAAATGCCAAGGCAAGTTAGAGGCAGCCTAAGCAGGGGAAGCAAACCTGATAAGTAGTTTCTGGATGACAGATTCTACTAGGAAAAGCCATTTTTTCCTTTGGTTTGGTTCAAAGTCAGTCTCAGGAATCCATACCTAATAGGTACATGGGTGCTGTACTACTCAACAGCGCCCCCTCGCCCACCCCTGCAGGCTCTTCATAAGGCTGAAGCTGTACCAGGTAAGGGAAGGCAGAAGCTTGTTCCCTCAGAACTACTGAAGGTATCACTGCAGGGAGTGCTAGGGAAAACCCATCCAGGGTCCTTCCCGCAGAGTATATGGCCTGTCTTGCTAGATGCTGACAAGAGCACAATCTTTCTCTCCTCTCCAGCTCAAGTGGAGGCAATTACCAATGGGACAAAGCAGCTTGTAGTCAGTTCAGGATGAAGGAGAGTAAGAACTCTAGTTTACCAGCAGAAAAGAAAAGAGTGAAAGCAGACAGGTAAAATACAGGTGGTGGAAGAAGGGTCGGGAAGGTTTTGGTCTCATGGTACTTAGGATAGATACATGCTTCTCAAACTGGCTTTGTATTCGTCTGTCTCTGGCGCTTGCTGAAGTACTACAAGAACCTTCAAGTTTTCTCTTCAATGCCTGTAAACCATTTGGCTTGCAGAGAGTACCAGCTGTACTATTAAAATCTCTTCGGCTTGGATTCCTTGTGGTGTCTAAGTTGCCAAGACCTGGTGTTCGTTTAGCAATCTGATTCTGAAGCATCTGAAGAGTTTTCATGCTGTTTGATTTCAGCACGATTGATGGAAATGACAGTTAGCTACTTTTTCCTGTGCTGTACTTAGTCAGTTGATTAATGAAGGGGGCTTGACCACACTAGGCTGCCTGTAGAAGCATTTGAGTGGAGCTGGCCTCTGTATGCTTTTAGGAAATGATGGAGCTCTGCACTCCCTTTACCCTGTTATTGGAAAGTGTGGGTCCTCAAAGCCTTCCAAAATGCTTCAAGAAAAGGCCTCGAGGAGTGCAGTGTTCACACGAGACTGGATGACACCACACAATGTGCCTTGATTTTCCTTTAAGAAAGTATTTTAGATTTATTTATTTTTATTCTGCATGTATAAGTGTTTGCCTGCATGTATGTATATGACTAGATACATGCCCAGTACCCACAAAGCCTTCTAGAGCTATTTCAGATAGTTGTGAGCTGTCATGTGGCTGCTGGAAACTAAACCTGGGCCCTCTGAAAAAGCACTCAGTGCTTTTAACTGCTGAGCCATCCATATCTCCAGCCTACAGCATTTTTTCTTAATCAAACTTTCTCCTTCATCTCTATTCTCAAAACTGGTCTCTGGTTAATTTCTGTTAGTTTTTGAGTACACAAAATGAAGTAGTATGAAGATTGAGGTTGTTTTTTGTTTTTTCCAGTCAAATGTCAGACTTCAATGAAGGTATCCTCATTTAGGGAGAGAATATGGGAATTTTAGGAGCATAGAAACAGATGAACCCTTAGCTATTGCATAGGGTGCTCTCCTGTGGCTTCATTTAAATCTCAAAGGTTTTCATTTAAGCATTGTAGTTCATATGTAAATTTGAAGAATTGTATTGAAACCCCACATTTTTGCCTTCTCAGAGTACAGGTTTCACTTCTACTTTTTCTCTCAGATGAATTGGGCACCCGAATGCAGCTTCCTCCTTTGAATGGTCTCTACCTCACAGGAGGCACAACCAAGCTCTTCATATTCATGTCTGCTTTGACTCGAAGGGTGTCAAGAACAAAATAGTCCCCCTCTTTGCCACCAACTAAAATGTTTGATTACCAATTAATTCTTCCATGATATTTAAAGGGAAGTTGTGGCCTCAAAAACAATGCAAGTCTGGAAACTCACTGACCCGTCTTGTAGAGCTGAGCTCAGAATGAGTCATTAACAGGGAAGGAGCAACTTCACAGATATGTTTTTTGAGGCCTATTGACAACTGAACCAATAGGGGGAAAAAGTGCTATGGAAGTATCTATTAACAGTTCTGTTAACTGACCACTCCAGTAAAGGCTTCTGGGAACGTAAGTGTAGGGATGGAGGCAGAAGTTGAGCATGGCAGAAGACTGGTTTTTAATAAAGGAGGAAGTACGATTTCTAAGCAGAATATTTTTGCACATTACAAAGTTAGCTGTGCTGACTTTTGGTTTCTCTTACATATACACATACATCCATGTATAATTCCTTATGGACTCGTTCCCTTTGACTTCACGGTCAAAGTTATAAAGCATCTGTACTCATAACCATGAATTGTTTTTACCATTGTGTTGCATTGTGAGTCTCTTAACTTTTAAACAACTGGGTTGTTCAAGTCTATTCCCTTTCCAGTAGATAGTGTAACTTGAGCATATTCTCCCCCATTCATTATTTTCTTCCCCTTTCTTTCCCTTCCCCCCACCAGGTAGGGTAGTCTCTTTTATTCCACTAGAATAGTTAGTTTCACTTTTGCTTTCATGTTAGTAGCTACAAGACTGAAAAGTGTAAACTAGCTGAATATACTGGTGTGTGCCTGTAATCCCAGCCCTCCAGAGCTTGAGGAAGGGGCACAGAACATTTGAGGTCAGCCTGAGCTACATAGTGAGACTCTATTTCAAAAGCTAAAAGGACAACAACAAAACAGAAGAAGCAGCAGGTTCTTGCTGCTATGACATCATGTGTGTTAGAAGTGACTTGATTTTAGTCACTGTCCTGGGTCTTGAGTCTATCATGGCTGGATTTTAGCTCACACTCCCATGGCAGGGCTTCGAGTGTGTAGTAGAGGTTCTAGCTGATCCAAGGTGGTGGGGGTCTGCATCAGGGCAGCTGCTTGTTACAAGGTAATGATCAGGAAACAAACTGAGCCAGGAGAAAGCAGGGCCAGCTGGCAGCCCCCCACCTTCCCTGGTTGCCCATCCCCCACCCCTGGTGACTCACTTCCTCTAGGTGGGTCCAAATTCCTAAATGTCCCACATTCTCCCAAATAAGCACCACTAGATTGTGGCCAAGCATTCAAGCATGTGCACCTACAGGGGACATTTCGAACACCGATGTAGTTTAAGGGAGATTGGAGGAGAACCATAATATTGCTATTGTGCTAGGTTATGCTAGAGACAATCTGAAGGTGTATCTCTGCATGGAAAAGAGGAAAATGCTTTTGAATGTGCTTGGAAAGTGTTGTGTTGGTTAATAATAAAAACACTTTGAATCCTAGAGACAAAGCTGTTTTTTATTTTTAATTTTAAAATTACACCTGCTGTAACTTTACTACTGGATTTTCTAGGCTTCACTAATTCATTCCCTAGGGGCATCTGTAGTTGATGTCTAGACTGGGGGCAGGGTGGAAACGAGTGATGACTTTTATTTTCTATAACCGTTTTGACAGACTTCTTTTCCCAACTATGTATTATTTCTTGTGTTGAATCCTCGGTCCTTGTTTTTTGGCAGTGAGGACCACTCTAAGCAGCAGATTTTCTTTTGGTGACAGAATGGCTTGCCCTGGGCTAGAGACTCAAGGATTCAGTAAAAACCTCCCCTGTTCCTACTCTTTTGTTTCCTAGCTGGAAGCCATTGTATAGGACTCTCAGCTTGTAGTTCAAGTAGTGAACTTGGAAATTGAGTTTTAAAACCAGGAGCCTACATCATTTTTTGTTCTTTTATTTCTGAAGTTATTAGTTTGGTTTATAACACTTTTCAAAGCAAGAGACATAGAGAATTAACTGTTAGGGGTGATGTGAAATGTTCTTTCTACCCAGCTACAGTTTCTATCACAGAATGTGCAGAAGGTCCAGAGAGGCAGGTGTGTGGACTTGACAGATGACAATCGCTCCTTGCCACAACAATTCCCCAAGGATTCAGAGCCCAGGCATGGCCTCCCTGTGGTTAGGCTTAGCCCGTTAGAAATATTTCTTTTCTAATATTCCTTCTTTTTTTTTTTCCAGTGGATTATTCATTAGAATCTCTTTTTTCATAATCTATGCTTATTTTATGTTAAAAAAATCTACTTTTGTCACTAAAAGCAATCTTGTCACCAAAGTTGTCTAAACAAGTTGTTTGATATTGGTTTTAATACTATTAAATGTGATAGTGTTGATGGAGAGCCCATGGCTAACATATGTATAACATTTATAGTTTTTTCTATTAAAGTAATATATAGGCATGGTAGAAATATTGAAAAGCTTTTACAAAAACATAACAGAAATTATATCTTTACTTGGAAAAAGTTTAATGTAGCCTCCTCAAACTATATGGTCTTTTCTAGTTTTATATTTTATAAATTTTAAAATTATACCACATAGTTTTATATATTGACTTTTTTAAAAAAGTAAATGTTTTCATCAAGTGTGGTGGCACATGCTTATAAGCCTAGCTCTTGGTGGGCAAAGGCAAGCGACAGGAGGATTATTGCAATTTGATGCCAGCTGCTGTTACAGAGTGAACCCCAATCTCAAATGAGCAACAACAACAACAACAACAAACAAACAAAAGCAAAAACATTTTTTCATGAAATGTTCCTGCAGATTTCTACAGTATGGCTGGCCTGGAAATGTAATTCTGTTGCAGAGTGCTTGCCTAGCATGTGAGGCCCTGGGTTAAACTCATAGCACTGTGAAAACCAAACGAACCAGCCAAAGAGCCAAACAAAAAGGCCATTGTAAACAAATGAATAGCATTCCTCTTAGGAAGATGCATAATGTAATTAACCACAGATTTCAGTCATTTTGATGGTTTCCATTGTCCTCCTGTCACAATTCTGTCGCATCTCTTTAGCCAAGGTTTTCAGTGTCTCCAAATATTTGCTTAAAATATATTCCTAGAAGTGAAGTGTTGTGACCAGTCTGTGTGCCTTGTTCTAAGTTACTTCGTCAGTATAAAACGGTGGTTATGGGGGCTGTTGACTTGATTTCATTTTACAAGCAGCATGTGAGTCTATTTTGAGAGCAAACCCAGAGGGGGGATGACTTTGTACCTTGATGGACATACCGATAATGTCATCTGTCTGTCACCACACAAGACACACAGACTGAAAACTTGTTCCTAAAGGTAAAAATGGGTACCATCCTATAGATTTTCGAATTAAATTAGGACCAGATTAGCACATGGACAAATTACAATTTTATCAGAAAAAAAATGGGCCTCAAAACTTATTGAACACATCAAACTGAGGAAAGGATTCGTGACCCCCACCTAAATGTCCATAAGGGTGGGAAAACTAACAAAGTGATAGTGACGGCCTCCACCAACTTTGTTTTTGGTGATCCAGAATGTCCATCAAGGGACTGGCAGGTAGAAAACTCAGAATTATCCCAAGAATTTAAACTTGGCTGCCACCACTGTTGACATAGCCTACTCCCAATGTTATCTGCCCGTCCTGCTTTCCAGTTTGTCTGACTGGACCCAATCCTGCCCTTTGCCTCTATGGTTCCACACCCTGTCTAGACAAGTGATTAGACCCTGATGTTCAGCTCAACATTGATACTCCAACATGGCCTGACCCTGTGACTTCACTGGTGACCAGTGACTCCAACTGGGTCCCTTAATTTCTAGCAGCCTCCTGTTTCCACTGAGACCCCTTTGGAACTTCCAGAGCTCTTCTGTGGCCCACTTAACCCTTTTGCAGCTACCCGGTGGCCCTCATATTTGCATATACAGTGATGTATTTACTGTGTACAGTGCAATGTATCTGAGAGGTGACATCACTAATTAAAATTGGAATGCTTGCCTCAGAAAACTTTAACCAGAATCAGGACTGCTTCATGAATTGCAGCCAGCCAACAGAGCATATGAAGCTTGTGAAATTATAGTTACCTAATAAATTTTGACATTGTAGAAAGACACACAATGTGTCTGTCTTTCTGACATAGCATGCTAGTAACATGAAGGACTTGAAACTGTTCTCAGTGCAATACTAATGACTCCTGGGCTGCAGAATCCTAGGGACACTTCTCACCTGTGTTATGTGGCTTCTCAGAAGTCAATAAACATAGGAGTTATCTCCTATCAAATAATTCAGCAATTTCAACAACAACACCCCTTTCTCTTTTCTTAATCAATTTTACTAACTTTCCATGACTTTAAGGACAAACTGTTGATAAAGCACACTAAATCTAAAGTCCATTTCCCATCCAGATTGTGTGGCACCGGGGAATAAACCCTGGGATCCATGTATGCTAGCTAGTAAGTACTCTAGCACTGGGTCAGGACTCCGGCTCCCAATTTCTTTCTGGCATTTTTTTCTTGTCCATCTTGTAATGTTTGCAGGCCTGTCACACCAAGCATCTTCTGACTTGATCTTCTTATTCCCCTCTACATCTGGGGTTTGCTTGTCAAGGTATGACCCTCTCTTCTTAGTTGCAGGTACTACATTCTAGTGTTAACACTAACACTGGCTTTGAAGTTTCTCTTTTCTTCCTTCCCATCAGTGAGACATCTCACGCCTATCTCACCTTCATTATGCCAAAGAGACAAGTGAACAGAAGAGACTGAATTTAAGCAGGCCTTTGACATGAAAACACCCATCTGAATAGTATAGTGTCTTGACAGGGTTGTTTTGTCTTAGATGTCTTGTAGGAGTAGGTAATTTACATTTGAGATTGTTTTTCAATCAAAGAAAGTCTTAATTACCTGAATCAGAGTGTTTACCTCAGTGTCTAGCTAGTTTCAGACTGACAAATACTTTTAATTCCCCTATCTATTTTTGAGACAAAAAAAAAAAATGGAAGGTTGGATGGGTTATGGGCAGGGTCTGTGTTTGCTGGGCTATAGATACACAGGGTTGTTTTTCATCATATCTAAGTTATTGGGAAGGGCCAGTTTGCACTAAAATCATTTTCAGAAGCATAAAATATTGAGGTACCTTTTTGTCTCTGTTTTTAGGGTTGCATGGAGTCTGAGCAAGCTAAATTTTATGGGTCCCCAGTTGATCTTACTTACATTTATCAAGTTGGTAGAGGACGGTTTTTTTTTTTTAAATTTAGTCCTTTTTTATTATGATGATAATTGATCATATAAAGACATGTTTATTTGCCGTATTTTCTTTAGTGAATTGTGTTTTATCCAATAGTCTATTTATCACATTAATCTATTCTGAGTTCTTTACATGTGAAGAACACTGGTTTTTTGCTCACACATGACAGACTCTCTTTTAACTTATTTGAGCCAGACTGTGAATCCATTTTCTGACTTTTTCCTTTGTCTAGTGGTTCTGCTTGCTTGGCGTCTTCAATGCAAGAATTGTGTGTCAGTTCAGCAAAGTGCCTGCCTGACCATAGGATGAAATTCTGCATCTACATCCTCGGTCCTCAATAGCTGTGGACTATCTACTAAGGCGTAATTCCTGATCCCAGCAAGTTGCTTTAGCCATACTCCCTCCCACCCCTATGTCTTCCCTGTAGGAGTTTTCTATCTACTGACATATCAACCTCTGTCCTGCTACTTGATTGTCTGTGCTCTTGGCCTCTGTTTTACTTAGGTCAAGGCTGATCTCTCTCACCATAGTACTGTCCAGTTAGTAGCAACCCCCTAAGAAAGTTTGCCTTTTCATTCTTTAACAATGTTGAGAGTATTTTTTTCTTTTCTTTAACGTATCATAGAGATTTCCTGGTTTGCTTTATTAATTGATTGATTGATTGAGACAGAGTCATGCTCTGCTACCCAACCTGGCCTTAAACTTCTAGGCTCCCATGATCCCTCTGCATTAGCCTCCTGAATGATGGAAATAAAGATGTGTGTCACTGTAATTTTTATTTTTAAGTTTTTATAATGATTTATCTTACTACTTAAACCTTTTTTATATTTAGATATTTTTATTTCTATATGAGCTTATACACCAATTTTTTATGTCTAAGTTTTGCAAATGCATATTTTATTTTTATCATGTAGACATTCCCTTTATCATAAGGTTATACAGTTATCATTTTGCTTATATATGTATATTTAAGATAAAGGAAGATTTTATTCATTGAAATATTAATAAAGAACAGGAATATAAAAAGTTAGTTTTTTTTTTTTTTTTTTTTTTTTTTTGAGACAGGGTTTCTCTGTGTAGCATTGGAGCCTATCCTGGAACTCACGCTGGAGACCAGGCTGGCCTCGAACTCACAGATATCTGCCTGCCTCTGCCTCCTGAGTGCTGGGATTAAAGGTGTGTGCCACCAATGCCCGGCAAAAAGTTAGTTTTTTAAGATTGATTAAAGAATATCTTTTATTTGATTTTAAATATCCCACCACCTTCTTACAAAGTGCCAATGAAGAATTTACATTTGGGAAGAATAATAATTCTTTTCACATAAAGCTTCATGGGTTACGGATAGAGCATGGTACTAAGAGCATGTTAACATGGGCAAGGCCCTTGGTTTGATTTCCAGCACTGAGGAAAAAGAAAAAGGAGCAATAAAGCCCTGGCATCAATCACTAGAACCAAAAATTCTAATTATGATGATAGTCAAAATATCTATGATAAAACCTTTTCATATTGAAGCTTTTGAAACTTTCTTATGCAAACACCATGTCATTTATTGTCATCAAGGGCAAAGATGTTCTTAAACCCTTTTTTTTAGAAAAAGGCAGATATCAGAGTTTGCTTTCTTGCTCTAACTAGAACAGTTAGCAGAGGATGGTGCTGAGAGTACAGCTGGGGGTTTTAACTCATTTTGTTGTAGCAGTTGTAGATTGAGTTTCTCTTCTGCCTGGTCCCACAGCAATTTAGCCTCAAATAAACACAAAGAGACTCGTATTAATTATAAACTGTTTGGCCGATGGCTTAGGCTTCTTATTGGTTAGCTCTCTCTTAATTATTAACCCATAACTATTAATCTATGTATTTCTACATGGCCTTATCTTACCAGAGAATTCTTGGTAGCTGTTACTACTTCAGTAACTACGTGGGGTCTTTCTGGAGGCTTCTCTCTGCCTACTCTCCCCAGAATCCTCCTTGTCTGGTAGCCCTGCCTAATCAATGTTTATTCATCAACCAATAAGAGAAACGCATAGACAGAAGGACATCCTTCATAAGCAGTGATAAAAAGACCTAACAAAAATAGTGCAAATAAGGACAGTTTGCCTGGTAGTTTGGGGATCCAGCCTGTCGTGGCAGGGGAGGTAAGAGTGGGAAGCATTTGGTCACTTTGCATCCACTGTCTAGAAGCAGGTAGTGATGACCCAGGACCTCTGCTGTCACATAGTCTAGGACCCTAGGCCACTGCATGGTGATGCCCACATTTAGGGCTGGTTTTCTCTCCATTAACCTGATGTAGAAGTCCCTTCACAAATCTAGGAATTCTGAATCATAGTGTGCCGAGATGACTCAGAGATTAAGAGCACTGACTGTTCTTCCAGAGGATCCAGGTTCAATTTCCAGCACCCACATGGCAGCTTACAACTGTCTGTAACTCCAAGATCTGAGACCCTCACACAGACATGTATACATGCAGGCAAACAAACAAACGATTGCATGCAAGGTTTTGAAATTATTGGTCTTAGTTCTGTGACACATGAGTGATTAAAGGAGAACCTTTTATGACTGACATGCTTGTTCTGTGTTGTCAGACCTTTCTAGTCCTATTGATTTTGTGTATCGAATCATCTTCTTGTCAAAAACTATACCTACTTGAGATTGGAAACACTGGTTAAATTCATAGCAATGTTTAAACAGCTACTCTGATCACTCTGGGACCACTTTGGGACAGACTCAGTTTTCCAAATTTATTTCCCTACACCCGGGCAGTGTTGATGGGCCACTACTTACAGACATGGATTTACCTTCAAGTTTGCTGTGAGAGGTCCATGCCTAAGGCTTTGGCTCTCAGTTCCACACATCAAACTAAAGAAACTTTTAAAAAATGAAATTAATTTTCTTAAAGAAAGGAGAATGATTCCATGTTTTAATAATGTTATTATATCATGCATTTTAATGCTTTTGTGGCTCCAAAGTTCTTGAATGCTAACATTCATTTCTGTTTCTGGTGGGTCCTTTCATCTGGAGTTCTGGGTATTAGCAAGAGTTAGGAGGAATCCACACATTAGTCCTGACTGGCTTCCGGCTGAGAAACCAAATGGCACTAATGTCAAATGACTAGCTTGCTGCAGATAGAGTGCAACCAGATAATGAAACCTCCCAAGGTACATTGCACCACTCTTTGCTTTCTGTCTTTAAAGTACACACTGTACCATCTGACTTTTTTTGCCATGGGCAAGAAGTCAGCTAGGGTGAAAGAGTAGATTTATATAGGGAAAAAAAAAAACTCAAATAGAAATGAGGGTTGGAGGGGGAGGAAACACACCTCAGACACAGATATCACTGCCCTTCAGTTTTATCTTCCCAGAGTTATGCTCCATTTAATCAACTTCTCAGTATTAACAGGCATGGCACAACATTGAATCCTGCATTAAAAAGCATGTTTTCTTGTGGCTTGTAGCTCAGTTTTTAGGATGAGATCTTAGACCTGGTTTTAACAGAAAAGTGTATGAAAATGTTTCATAATTAGACAACAGAGGGAAGATTTAGATAGTCTAGGAGATAAACACTACATATGGATCTTTCTAGGTTTTAAAAAAAATTTTAGCAATTCTTATTTTTATTTTCATTCCCATGGCAACATACTAAAGGAGTCTAGACAAGTCCCTGAAATTAAAATACAACCTTTTCTTAGCTGCTTCAAAGAATTTAACTCTTTCTCTACTGTAATAAATAATAATTCTTTTTACTACTGAAATGTTTACTGCTGAAATTTTGAAGGATTTAGAAATGTGTAATTATGAAAGCAAACACAGAAAGTAAATTATGACTTCTAACACAGAGATCACAACTCATTCCTCTGTTGTTTCTTGGTCTTTTCTGTCTTGTACACAAATGTGGTTAAAACCCTTGAGACAGCCTAAAGACTCTAGAGTTGTTTTCTTCACCATGGCATTGTACAATGTTCTCTTTGTAGGTGATAACTGATGTTTACCTACAACACGAAAGGTTACAAAACCAAGCAAGGTATGAATATGTCAAAGAAAATCCTAGATCCTTGGAGAACAGCTAGAGCCAATAAATTCCTTGTGGTTTTTCTGTGTCAGTTGTTATGTGGATGATTGTGTGCACACATACTCAAAAGATGTTTGCTCAGCAAATGTCAAATTTCATTGTATAAAATCCAAAAAGTCTAAAAGCAAAAAGATCATTATCTTTACCCCTTTCTCTTGGTTTGTTATTTTGAATGCAAGCAGAAAGGCGATATGAACATGGAACTAGGTCACACACACACACACACACACACACACACACACACACACACACACACACTATGAAACAACAGTAAAAGGAAAACAGGATGGGTCTGGAACAGGCTGGGTGGCCAAGAAACTGTTGCAGTCTGATTTTGGTGAGGGGAGAGGACAGGAAAGGGGAGGGGACACAAGAAATCTCAGACTGTAAGGCAGGTTCTAAGAAAATTAAGTGCAAAGTCAATGAAGGTCAATCTTCATTGTCAGTTAGACTGTGTTTAGAATTACTTAGGAGCCACAGCTCTGGGTGAACTTGTGCTCCAAAGATGCCAAACTAAGGAGAGAAGACCCATTCATGGCCCCATCCCATGGGCTGGGGCGCAGACTGAGTAAAAAGGCTTAAAGAAAAAGGCAACTGAACACCTGTACTTGTGCGTGTGTGTGTGTGTGTGTGTGTGTGTGTGTGTGTGTGTGTGTGTGTGTGTGTGTGTGTGTGTGTGTGTACGTGCCTGTCTGTCTGTCTGTCTGTCTGTCTGTCTGCATCCCATGTGACTAGCTGGGCTTCACACTCCTGCTCCTATGCCTTCCTTCTGTGAACATGGACCCACAAACTGTGAGCCCCAAATAACCCCTTCAAAGCTAAACTTGTTTTTTTATCAGATATTTTGCTTTCTATCACAGGGGCTCCACATCTTGTAGAATCATTATGCAGAGCAGCCTGGTTGGACAGGGATTGACTTGATGTAAAGACTGTGGCAGGTTCATAGCGTTGGTATACTTCAGCTCATCATCTGTGATATTTTAGTGGTGCATTTTTAGCAGAGTGATATAGAAATGTGCTCTTTCACTGGTTTCTTTTAGGAAAGTTTAAGCTGGTACCACTGCATGCCCCTTCTGCCTACCTAGCAGTTCAGCATACTAGGTGACTGTTCAAATCTTTTTCACCTTTTCTTTGCATGTACTTAATTTATTTCCTATGTTCAGTGTGTGTGTTTGTCCATACATGCCCACCTTGGCACATATGAGGAGGTCAGAGGACAACTTTGGGAAGCTGGTTCTTTTCTTTTTGCCTTTGGGTGGGTTCCAGAGATTTAACTCATGTCTTTAAGCTTTCTCTGCAAACACTTTATCCACCAGCCCACCAGCCCCTATTGGACTTCTTTCTTAAGCAGTTTTCAAATGAGTTCACTCTTATTCATTCCTACCCCGGTATGCCAGTCTCTGAGGCATCTCATATGGACTGTTGCAATGGTGCTTTGACTGGTCTTGCTTCTTGCAATTACTAACATCTCAAGGACTTATTCTAC